>NW_028086142.1:0-291324 GCF_014824575.4 Sturnira hondurensis | reverse complement strand
GCTATCAGAGAGATGCAAATTAAAACTACAATGAGATACCACTTTACACCGGTGAGAATGGCTATCATAAACAAAGCAATAAACAACAAATGTTGGAGAGGGTGTGGGGAAAAGGGGACTCTGGTCCACTGTTGGTGGGATTGCAGACTGGTACAACCATTATGGAAAACAGTATGGAATTTTCTCAGAAAACTAAAATTGGACCTGCCTTTTGACCCAGCAATTCCACCACTAGGATTGTATCCTAAGAACCCTAAAACACCAACCCCAAAGAACCTATGCACCCCAATGTTCATAGCAGCACAATTTACAATTGCCAAGAGTTGGAAGCAACCTAGGTGCCCGTTAGTAAATGAATGGATCAAAAAACTATGGTACATATACAGAATGGAATTTTATGCTGCAGAAAGAAAGAAGGGACTCCTACCTTTTGCAACATCATGGATGGAACTGGAAAGCATTATGCTGAGTGAAATAAGCCAGGTGTTGAAGGACAAATACCATATGATCTCACCTTTAGCAGGAAGCTAAACAACAAAACAAACAAGTAAGCAAAATATAACCAAAGACGCTGAAATAGAGAACAGGCTGACAGTGACCAGAGGGGAGAGGGGAGGGAATTTCAGGGGAAATAGGGGAGGGATTTAGAGGAACATATATAAAGGATACATGGACAACAACTGAGAAGGGTGGAAATGGGAGGGAGGGGGGAGCACGGAGGTGGGATGGGATGGGAGTAATAGAAAACTGTACTTGAAAAATAATTAAATAAAAAAATTGGGAAAAAAAACAGACACATGGATTAATGGAACAGAATAGAGATTCCAGATATAAACTTACATTTCTATGGTCAATATTTGACAAAGTGGGCAGAAACATAACATGGAGTAAAAATAGCTTAATTAAGAAATGATATTGGGACACCTGGATAGGTACATCCAAAAAAAAAAAATGAAAGAAGACAGCCAACTTACACCGAATACAAAAATAAACTGAAGATGGAAAAAAGACTTAAATATAAGTTGCAATACCATAAAAGTTCTACGGGAAAGAATAGGCAGTAAAATTTCATATATCTTTCTTTTATGGTGAATTTTATTTGTTTATTTTTATTGTATTTATTTTTTTAATTTTTTATTGTTGTTCATGTACAGTTGTCTCCATTTCCCCACCACTACTATCCCTCAACCCCAGCCGTCCCCACTTCCCACTCTTATTCCTACCCCCCTTTGGTTTTGTTCATGTGTCCTTTATAGATGTTCCTGAAAACCCTTCCTTCCCCCTTCCCCCACATTGTCCCCTCCTACCTCCCCTCTGGTTACTGTTACTTTGTTCTTAATTTCAATGTCTCTGGTTATATTTTGCTTGCTTGTTTTTTTTGTTGATTAGGTTCCACTTATAGGTGAGATCATATGGTATTTATCTTTCACCATCTGGCTTGTTTCAATTAGCATAATGCTCTCCAGTTCCATCCATGCTGTCACAAAGGGTAGGTTACATGATAGAATGCTATGCAGTGTTCTGTGGTTTTCCAAATACAGGTCTTTTATTTCCTTGGTTGGGTTTACTCCTAGGTACTTTATTTTTCTTGTAGCTATAGTAAATAAAAAGTTTTCCTAATTTTTATTTCTGGTATTTTATTGTTGGTGTACAAAAATGTCTTTTATTTCTGAATATTGACTTTGTATCCTGCCACTTTACCAAATTCACTTATTAGGTCAAGTAGTTTTTTGGTGGAGTCTACAGGGTTTTCTATGCACACTCTCATGTCATCTGGAAACAATGACAGTTTTACTTTCCTCCTTTCCAATTTGGATACTTTTTATTTCTTTTCCTGTCTGATCACTGTGGCTAGAACTCTCAATACTGTGTTGAATAGAAGTAGTGATAGTGGATACCCTTGTGTTTTTCCTGCTCTTAAGGGGAAAGCTTTTACTTTTTTCCCACTAATTATGTTGGCTGTAGGTTTCTTGTATATGACTTTTATTGTGTTGAGGTATGCATCCTCTATTCCCACTTTCCTGAGAATTTTTTTAATCATAAATGTGTGCTGGATTTTATCAAATGCTTTTTACGCATCTATTGGTATGATCATGTGATTTTTCTCTTTCCTTTTGTTTATGTGATGTATTAATGTTTATTTACTTGTGAATAATGTACCATCCTTGCATCCCTGGGATGAATCCTACTTGGTCGTGGTGTATGATCTTTTCAATGTACTGCTGGATGTGTTTTTCCAACATCTTATGAATCCTACTTGGTCGTGGTGTATGATCTTTTCAATGTACTGCTGGATGTGTTTTTCCAACATCTTCTTGAGGATTTTAGTGTCTATGTTCATCAGTGATATTGGCCTGTAGTTTTCTTTCTTTGTTGTGTCTTTATCTTGTTTGAGGATTAGGGTAATGCTGGCCTCATAAAAAGAGTTTTGGAATTTTCCTTCTTCTTGTTTTTTTTGGAATAGTCTGAGAATGATTGAGGTTAGCTCTTCCTAAATGTTTTGTATAATTCTCCTGTGAATCTGACCAGTTCAGAGATTTTTTTCTTGCCAGGGTTTTTTTTGATTAGTGCTTCAATTTCATTAGCTGTTATTGGTGTGTTCAGACTTTCTACTTCTTCATTCAGTTTTGGAAGATTATATATTTCTAGAAATTTGTTTGTTTCACCTAGGTTTCCAAATTTCTTGGCATGTAGTTGTTCCTAGTAATTTATTGCTATCTTTTGTATTTCTGTGGTATCAGTTGCAATTTCTCCTCTTTCGTATCTCATTTTATTTATTTGAGTTCTCTGTCTTTTCTTCTTGATGTGTTTGGTTAAAGGCTTGTTGATTTGTTTTTATCTTTTCAAACAACAACCTCCTGGATTTATTGATCTTTTAAATTGTTCTTTGGATTTCTATGTCATTTGATTCTGCTCTGATCTTGATTATTTCCTTCATTCTAGTTGCTCTGGGCTTCCTTTGTTGTTCCTCTAGTTCTTGTAGATGTAGGGTTGGGTTTTTTATTTGAAATGTTTGTATCTTCTTTAGGTAGGCCTGTATTGCTATGAATTTCCCTCTCAGGACTACCTGCACTGTGTCCCATAAGTTTTGGGTGGTTATGTGTTTATTTTCATTTGTTTCCAGAAACTTCCTTGATCTCATTGTTAACCCATTCATTGTTTAATAACATATTATTCAATAACCATGACTTTGACTGTTTTTTAGGTTTTTTTTTTCAGGTTGTTTTTAGTTTCAATCCAGTGTGGTCTGAGAAGATGCTCCATATGATTTCAGTTTTCTTGAATTTGTTGAGTACACTTCTTTTGTGTCCTTTCATGTGATCTATTTTGGAAAATGTTCCATTTGCATTGGAAAGAAAATGTGTATTTTGCATCTTTGTGATGAAATGGTCTGTATATATCAGTTAAGTAAGTGTGTCCTTTAGTGCCAAAATATCCTTGCTGATTCTTTGTCTGGGAGATCATCCATTATTGACAGTGGGGTGTGAAAATCCCCTACTATAAGTGTGTTGTTGTCTATATCTTTCTTGAAGTCCTCCAGATTTTTCTTGTATGTTTGGGTGCTCCTGTGTTGTGTGCATATATGTTTACAATGTTTTTATCTTCTTGATGGATTCCATCCTTGAGTAATATGAAACGTCCTTCTGTGTCTCTTTCTCTGGCCTTTGTTTTGAAATCTATTTAGTCAGATATAAATACTGCAAGCCTAGCTTTTTTTCTTGTTCATTTGCTTGAAATATTTTTTCCAACCCTTCACTTTCACTCTGTATAGGTCTTTTGTTGTTGGCTGGGTCTCCTGCGTATGTTCAGGTCATGTTTTCTTATCCATTCAGCTACCCTATGTCTTTTTTTTTTTAAGAAATGAATTTTTTTAAATTTATTTATTTATCTTTAGAGGGTAAGGAGAGAGGGAGAGAAACATCAATGTATGGTTGCCTTTTGCGCATCCCCTGCTGGGAGTTGGCCTGCAGGGAACTGGCCTGCAACCCAGGAATGTGCCCTGACTGGGAATCAAACCGCAATCCTCTGGTTCGCAGGCCTGTGCTCAATCCACTGAGCTACGCCAGGCAGGTACCCTATGTCTTTTGATTGGAGTATTTAATCCATTTACATTTAAAGTTATTATTGATCGGTACTTATCCATTGCCATTATTACCCTTTGTACCTGTGTTCCTCTGTCTCTCACTCTTTTTCTTCTTGGGCAGCCTTTAGCATATCTTGCAATGCTGGTTTGATGGAGGTGTATTCTTTAGCCTTCTTTTGTCTGGTAAACTCTTTATTTTACCTTCCATTTAAAATGAGAGCCTTGCCTGACTTATTTCACATAGCATAGAGGGGCAGGATCAGAGGTGGAGAGTGGGGATAGCTGGGGTGGGGGGAGTGGTGGGGGAAAATAGAGACAATTGAACTTGAACAATTAAAAAAATATTCAAATGTAAAAATTAAATAAGAAATAAAAATATTTTAAAGATATTAAACATCAAAAACATCAAAAAATAAAATGAGAGCCTTGCTCGGTAGAGTATTCTTGTTTGCAGGCCTTTGCTTTTCATTACTTGGAATATTTCTTGCCATTCCCTTTGGCTTATAGTGTTTCTGTTGAGAAGTCAGCTGCAAGTCTTATTGGAGCTCCCTTGTATGTTACTTCCTGTTTCTCCCTCACTGTCTTTAACATTATCTCTTTGTCTTTGAACTTTGCCATTTTAATTATGATGTGTCTTGGAGTGGGCCTTTTTTGGGTTCCTCTTGATTGGGACCCTCTGCGCTTCATGGACTTACAAGAGTTTTTCTCTCATTGCATTAGGGAAGTTTTGCATCATTACTTTTTCAAACAGGTTTTCTGTCCTGAGCTCCTCTTCTTCTCCTTCTGGCATCCCTATTATATGAATATTATTATGTTTCATGTTGTTCTGCAGCTCCCTTAAACCCTCTCATTCTTTCTGTCTTTTTTCCTTTTCTTGCTCTTTCCAGGAATTTTTTCTATCTTGCCCTCCAGCTCACAGATTCAATCTTCTGCTTCATCTAGCCTGCTCTTGACTCCTACTGTGTTCTTCAATTCAGAAATTGTATTCTTTTATTCCTACTGGCTCTTATTGATAGTTTCTATGTCCTTTTTCATGCCAGTGTAGTTACTAGTAAGTTCCTTATAGCTTCCATGTACTTCTTTGTAATTCTCACTGAGCTCATTTAGCTTTCTTATAACTATTGTTTTGAACTCATCATCTGATCATTTACTTGTCTCTATTTTATTTAGCACTCTTTATGGGGATTCCTCCTTTTGACTGGTGTTGTTTGTTTGTCTCCCTATTTTAGGTGACTATTCTTGTTTATTTCTCCATATAAAATTGATCTGCTTTCACTCCATGTCTTAGTGTGGTGGCCTTACGTGGTAGGAGACCGGTGGGATTCAGTGGTGCAGTCTCTTCGAGCTCCTATCAGGGTACTCTTGGGATCCCCTTTATGTCATTTATGTTGACTCTCTGAATGTAATTGGGTTTTGATGTTGTTGGGTCATTCTTTGGTAGGTTCTGCCATCCAGCTGGCTGACTGAGGGTCACTCCATCCACCACTTCTTGTGTGTTGTTGTGCAGGTGCTGCCACAACAAAACCACAAATCCCAGGAAACAATTCCACACTTGCAGAAATATCTCCCACCCACAATCCCACTATCAACAGCAAATGAACCAGTATTAATAAGGATGCAAAGAGGTTAAGACTATTATAAGAAAGAAGAAGAGAATATGAGATGACTAACTGAAGGAAAAATGATTTTGAGATGTAAAGTGAGGAACACTAATAAGAGTAGGGAATTAGAGCAATGTGAAGAGAGAAAGTAAAATTTATATTGTAAATATAAAAGGGAATTAAGAAGGTGGGATGGAGTAAGAGAAGCATATAGTATTAAGTTTAAACAGAAAATCAATAAGAGAATAAAATAAAAAATAAAGTGAGAGAAAGAAAAAGAGAAAAAAACCTGAAGTAATAAAAATGTAGGAACCAATTTGGTGAAAAAGATCAACCACAACACTATCATAACAGATAAGCTAAGATTAATATAAGTGGGATGGGGCTAAGAGAGAATAAAGAAAAACTTGACAGATGTCTAAAGAAAACAGAAGTGATTTTGATATGATAGAGAAAGATGCAATACTAAGAGTGAGGAACAAAACCTGGATAGACAGGGAAAAATTAAAATTTGACATGAAAGAAATAAAAGGCTGGATGAATGAGAAAAGAATCGAAAAAGGAAAAATAGGCTAAGACAGGGAAAAGTTAAAGTTTGACAAAAAAAATGGACAGGATGTAGGTAGAATGGAATAGGAGAGGAGAACAGTAAACTTGGAGATTTGAAATATAAGAATAGTGAAAATCTAGAGATAAATTGAAAAATGCAACAACAGCTATTCCATCCACAACCAATGACCAAAGATTGCTAAAGGTGGAAAGAAAACTTGCATATTTTAATTGCTGAAAAAGGAATGTGAGATGACCATTGACAAGAAAGTTGTTTTTGAGAGGCTAGATGGGGGAGAAGTAGTAAGAGTGCAGAATGGAAACAAGTTGTAGAAAGAGAGAAAACAAAATTTTAAATGAAAATAATAAGAGGAAAAAGGAAGGTAGAATGGAGTGAGAGAAGGGAAGAGCAAACTATGTCAATTAAAATAAACTATAATATAAAATCTAGCGACTTAATACGTCTTTAAAATTTTAAGGACAATAAATGAATGTTAAAAAAACTATGCAGTAAAGAAAGTATCACAAATTATGGAGAAGACCATGGTGGGTTTTGTCTTGATAGCATCCAATATATACCACTGTTTTTTCTTTTTGGATCTGCCTCTGGTAATGTCAGATGGTGTCCTGACCTGGCCTTAGGTAGCCCATTCAATACTACCAGTAATCTACTGTGTGTGGCTGTCTCCTTCAGTTATTAATCTAGTCACTTTGCACTCCGCAGTCAGGATTAAGCACCACAGGGTGGGGCAGAATCCCTCATGGGGGAGGGGCTATTGCTTCTCCTCTGGCTGATGTCACTTGGAGGGGAGTGATCTGTGTGAACAGGATAGCTCCTGCAGTATGGAAGATGACTCAGCCCCAGGTTCCTGGTGGCTGCTCTCTCAGTCTCTCCCCAAAGCCACCATTCCCAGTCTCTCTTCAAGCATCTCTAGTTCACTCTGAGGCCCCCTTTGCCAGAACCCAGAGTAAGTTGCTGCATATGAAAATTTATCTATTGGCCCTTTAAATGGCTCTCTGTGACTCCAGCCATCCATCTCTGGTAGAGAGCAACCCTGTTGCCTTTCGCGGCTGGATGTTATCTGTGTACTTTTTAGGCTCTGGTGCTATAAACTGAGTAGACCACCTTGGGGTTTAGACCTCACACTTCTCAGAGGGATCCCCAAGACCACTGAGATATCCCTCTGATACTTCAGTTGCTGTGCATGGGTGCCCAGTCAGTCCTCTCATATCTTCTATACACCCCCTACCAGTCACTGTGTGCTGAAGTTTTTTCTTCTGTCCAGGGCTATAAGGCTTCTCTCCCACTATTGTTCAGATGTTTATTCCTGACAATTTCTCCATAATTTAGTTGCAATTCCAGATTGCTCCTGGGAGGAGGTTAGTGGAATTTCCACTCACTCCTTTACCATTTTGGATCTCCCTCCTTTTACTAATGTCTTTTTAAAAATATATATATTTTATTGGTTATGCTATGACAGTTGTCCTATTTATCCCTTTTATTTCTCCACCCTGCACACCCCTCCTACCCATATCCCCACCACTTTAGTTCATGTCTATGGGTCACACATATGGGTTCTTTGGCTTCTCCATTTCCTACACTATTCTTTTTTTAAATTAATTAATTAATTTATCTTTAGAGGGGAAGGAGAGAGGGAGAGAAACATCAATGTGTGGTTGCCTTTTGTGCATCTCCTGCTGGGAGTTGGCCTGCAGGGAACCAGCCTGCAACCCAGGCATGTGCCCTGACTGGGAATCGAACCGCAATGGTCTGGTTCACAGGCCCGCGCTCAATCCACTGAGCTACACCAGCCAGGGCTCCTATACTATTCTTGACCTACCCTGTCTCTTTTAATTAGTACCTACCATTAACGCTACTTATTCCCTGTACCTTTTCGTCTTTCTCCCCTCCCCCTCCCCTGCTGATAACCAACCATGTAATCTCCATTTCTGTGATTCTGTTCCTGTTCTAGTCATTTGCTTAGTTTCTTTTTGTCTTTGTTGTTTTTTAGATTCAGTTGTTGATAGCTATGAGTTTGTTGTCATTTTACTGTTCATATTTTTGACCTTTTTTTCTTAGATAAATTCCTTTAACATTTCATATAAAAAGAGCTTGGTGATGATGAACTCCTTTAACTGGACCTTATCTGGGAAGCACGTGATCTGCCCTTCCATTCCAAATGATAGTTTTGCTGGATAGAGGAATCTTGGATGTAGGTCCTTGCCTTTCATGACTTCATATACTTCTTTTCAGCCCCTTCTTGCCTGCAAGGTTTCCTTTCAGAGATCAGCTGATACTCTGTGGGAACTCCTTTGTAGGTAACTGTCTCCTTTTCTCCTGCTGCTTTTAAGATTCTCTCTTTCTCTTTAATCTTGGCTAATGTAATTATAATGTGCCTTGGTGTGTGATTCCTTGGGTCCCATTTCTTTGGGACTCTTTGAGCTTCCTGGACTTCCTAGAAGTCTATTTCCTTTGCCAGACTGGGGAGGTTCCCCTTCATTATTTGTTCAAATAAATTTTCAATATCTTGGTATTCCTCCCCTATGATTTGGATGTTGGAATATTTAAAGATATCCTGGAGGTTCCTAAGCTTCTCCTCAATTTTTCTGAATTCTTGTTTTTTCATTCTGTTCTGGTTGACTGTTCATTTCTTCCTTCTGGTCCAGGCCATTGATTTGAGTCCTGGTTTCCTTCCCATCACTGTTGGTTCCATTGACATTTTTAAAATTTCACTTTTCATAGCCTTCATTTTTTCCTCTATTTTGTGACCATACTCAACCAATTCTGTGAGTATCATGATTACCAATATTTTGAACCGTGCATCTGATAGATTGGCTATCTCTTCACCTTAGTTGTGTTTTCTCTGGAGCTTTCATCTGTTCTTTCATTTGGGCCATTTTTTTTGTCTTGGCACACGGGTCTTGATGAATGTTTTTTTCTTTAAGTCCTTGGTTGTCACACTTCCATACAGTTCTATTTTCTGGCACTTCTGGGTTTTTTTTGTTTGTTTTTAAATTTGTTGTTATCTTTTTTTTGTTGTGTGAGGAGGCACAATGTGTCTAACTATGCCTCCATTTTGGCCAAATGTATCTCCCTCTTTTACTAATTTCTTAAGGTGTAAAGTTATATTGTTGATTCGGGATCATTGTTTTTATGTGATTATAGCTATACATTTCCCTGTCAATACTGCTTTTGCTACATCCTACAAGGTTTGGGTTTTTTGAAACATTTTCATTTGTCTCAAAGTATTTTCAGATTTCCCTTGTAATTTCTTCTTTAATCCATTGGTTTTTGAAGAGTGAACTTTTAAATTTCCACATATTTGTGGAATTTCCAGTTTTCTTCTGGTGATTTCTGTTTTCATCTTATTGTGATTGAAAAAATACTTTGCATGATTTTAATATTTTAAGATTTATTTAGACTTCTTTTATAGTTTAATATATGGTCTATCCTGCAGAATGTGATATGAACACCTAATAAAAATACATTCTGTAATCGTTGGATGAAGTGTTGTTTACATGTCTGTAGGGTTCAAGTGGTCTCTAATGATGCTCAAGTTCTCTATTTCCTTATTAGATTTTTGTATGGCTGTGCTATCTATTATTGAATGTGAAGTGTTAAACTCTCCTATTACTATAAATCCATCTATTTCTTCATTTCTGTCAATGTTTGTTTTATATATTTAAGAACACTGTTGTTTGAAGCATACATGTTTTTAAATGTTATATCTTCTTGGTGAATTAACCGTTTTATCTTTGTATGATATTCTTCTTTGTCTTTTATAACAGTTAATACTTTAAAGTTTATTTTGGTTGATGTAAGTATACTCATGCTTTCTCTCTATTTAGTGTTTATATGGAATATCTTCTCCCCTCTTTTTTTTTTTATACTTGTAACCCAGATCAACTTGGATCTAAAGTCAGTCCATTAGGACAGCATACAGTTGGATCCTGTTTTTTAAATCCATTCAGTCATCTATATCTTTATTTCAGAGTTCATTCTACTTACATATAAAGCAATTATTGATGGAAAAAGAGTCATTATTCCCATTTGGTTTATTGTTTTCTATACTTATTATACCTTTTTTTCTTCTTATCATCTGTTACTGCCTTTCTTTGTATTTAGTTAATATTTTTAAAATATATTTTATTGATTATACCATTACAGTTGTTCTATTCCCCCCCTTCATTCCTCTCCACCCACACACTCCCTCCCCCACCATTCTCCCCCCCTTAGTTTATAACCACGTGTCTCAAGTTCTTTAGATTCTATATTTCCCCCACTATTCTTGCCCTCCCCCATCTATTTTCTACCTACCCTCTATGCTATTTTCTGTGCCTTCTCCCCCCTTCTCCTCCTCCCACTCCCCTGTTGCTAACCCTCCATGTGTTCCTCATTTCTATGGTTCCACTCCTGATCTGGCTGTCCTCTTGGTTTGCCTTTGTTTTAGGTGTGGTTGTTAATAACTGTGTGTTTGCCGTCCTTTCACTGTTCATATTTTTCAACATCTTTTTCTTATATAAGTCCCTTTAGCATTTCATATAATAAGGGCTTGGTGATGATGAACTCCTTTAATTTGACCTTATCTGAGAAGCACTTTATCTGTCCTTCCATTCTAAATGAAAGTTTTGCTGGATAAAGCAATCTTGGCTGTAGGTCTTTGGATTTCATGACTTGGAATACTTCTTTCCAGCCCCTTCTTGCCTGGAAGGTCTCTTTTGAGAAATTTGCTGAGAGTCTGATGGGTACTCCTTTGTAGGTGACTGTCCCCTTATCTCTTGCTGCTTCTAGGATTCTCTCCTTCATTTTGGTCTTGGCTAATGTAATTATGATATGCCTTGGTGTGTTCCTTCTTGGGTCCAACTTCTTTGGCACTCTCTGAGCTTCCTGGATTTCCTGGAAGTCTATGTCCTTTGCCAGACTGGGGAAGTTCTCCTTCATTATTTGTTCAAATAAGTTTGCCATTCGTGGCTGTTTCTTTCCCCCTTCTGGTACTCCTATAATTTGGATGTTGGAATGTTTAAAGATGTCCTGGAGGTTCCTAAGCCTCTCCTCATTTTTTTGAATTCTCATTTCTTCATTCCTTTCTGGTTGGATGTTTTGTTCTTCCTTCTGGTCCATTCCATTGATTTGAGTCCCAGTTTCCTTTCCATTGCTATTGGTTTCCTGTGTATCTCCCTTCATTTCAATTAGTTTAGCCTTCATATGTTCCTCTAATTTGTGACTATAATCAACCAGTTCTGTTAGCATCCTGATAAACAGTGTTTTGAATTGTGCTTCTGAGAGGCTGGCAATTTCTCGGTCACTTAGAGTTATTGGCTCTGGGACTTTGAGTTCTTCTTGCACCATCTTTTGGGCTGTTCGTGCCTGTTACGTAGCAGGATCGGAGCCCTAAGGTGTTCACTAGAGCAGGGCAACTAAGTCGCTGGGTTGTGATGTTGTATGTGGGGGCGGAGTCAACGAGGAACTATGGCATCCCGTCTGCCACCTCCCGCCGCGGCCCCCACAGGTGCTGCAGCTGCCACTGTTACTGGGCCCAAGCGTTTCGTCCCACTGCAGGCGAGTGTGCCACTGCTGTCAGCCCTCGCCCCCTGGGACCTGCGTGGTCTGTCTCACCGTGCGCTGATGTGCCCCCGCGGTCAGTCTGCCCTGCACCCCAACTGGTTCCGGGCTGCATGCGTGCCTAGGTCGGGGGAGCTGTCCTGCCTGACCCTGCTCACTGCTGGCTCCGCTCCTCTTACCGTCCCCGTTGAACGGTAAGATGTAGTCGGACTTTCGTATAACTCAATTTTCTGTCCTTTGGCTGTGTCTTTGTTCTCCAAACTTTTGTTGTATTCAAACTTGGTTGTGGGAGAAGGCACAGTGTTTCCACCTATGCCTCCATCTTGGCAGAAGTCTGTATTTAGTTAATATTTTTTAGTGATATATTTTAAGTCCCTTCCTATTGCCTTTCTTATATATTCTATAGATATTTTCTTTGTGGTTACCATGGGGATTACATAAAACATCTTGTAGTTATAACTATCTATGATACGCTAATAAAAATTTAATTTCAATTCAATACAAAAATTATTTACAATTTTTTAAAATATATTTTATTGATTATACCATTACAGTTGTCCCATTCCCAACTTCATTCCCCTCCACCCTGCACACCCCCTCCCAGCCACATTCACACTTCTTTAGTTCATGTTCATGTGTCATAAGTTCTTTATCTTCTACATTTCCCATACAATTCTTGGGCAGTAATTTTCTCCCCACCATCTCTACCTCCTTCCCCGACTCCTCCTCCCACTCCCCAACAGGGGAGTGATCTCCATTTCTGTGGCTCTGCTCTTATTTTAGGAGTCTGCTTAGTTTGCTTTTCTTTTAGGTGTGGTTCTTAATAAGTGTGAGTTTGCTGTTCTTTCACTGTTCATATTTTTTATCTTCTTTTTCTTAGATAAGTCCCTTTAACATTTCATACAATAAGGGCTTGGCAATGATGAACTCCTTTAATTTGACCTTATCTGAGAAGCACTTTATCTGCCCTTCCATTCTAAATGAAAGCTTTGCTGGATAGAGCAATCTGGAATGTAGGTCCTTGCCTTTCATGACTTGGAATACTTCTTTCCAGCCCCTTCTTGCCTATAAGATCTCTTTTGAGAAATCCGCTGACAGTTTGATGGGAACCCCTTTGTAGGTGACTGTCCCCTTATCTCTTGCTGCTTCTAGAATTCTCTCCTTTATTTTAATCTTGGCTAATGCAATTATGATGTGCCTTGGTGTGTGTTTCCTTGGGTCCAACTTTTTTGGGACTCTCTGAGCTTCCTGGACTTCCTGGAAGTCTATTTCCTTTGCCAGATTGGGGAAGTTCTCCTTCATTATTTGTTCAGGTAAGTTTTCCACTTGTTGCTATTCCTCTTCCCCTTCTGGTATCCCTATAATTTGGATGTTGGAACATTTAAAGATGTCCTGGAGGTTCCTAAGCCTCTCCTCATTTTTTTGAATTCTTGTTTCTTCATTCTTTTCTGTTTGGTTGTTTCTTTCTTCCTTCTGATCCACTCCATTGATTTGAGTCCCAGTTTCCTTTTCATCACTATTGGTTCCCTGTGCATTTTCCTTCATTTCACTTAGTGTATCCTTCATTTTTAAATCTAATTTGTGATTAAAATCAAAGAATTCTGTTAGCATCCTGATCACCAGTATTTTGAACTGTGCATCTGATAGGTTGGCTATCTCTTGGTCGCTTAAATGTATTGGCTCTGGGGCTTTGATTTGTTCTTCTGATTGATACATAAATTTTGGTCCCGTCTTGCCTGTTACTTGTGAGGGGCGAAGCCTTAGGTGTTCACCAAGGGATGGCAACTCAGTTGCTGTGTTGTGACGCTATATGTTGGGGCAGAGCTAGAGAGGCAACAATGGCACTTGCTCTGCTCTCTCTCAGATTTCAGTCCCCTCTGCCGCTTCCTACAAGCAGGCACCTTTTGAATCAGTGCTTTTAGGCTTTGGTGCTTTTAGGCTTTATTTCATATCGTTGGGGCCCTGGGTTGCACAGTCTGTCTTGCTGCCCATTTTTGCCTAGTTTATCTGCGTGCAAATGTGTGACTGTTGTCAGTCTTGCACTGCCTGCACTCCCGGGTCTGGCTGCTACTGCCTTTTCCTGCTGTGACCCCTCTCAGCTGGCTGCTGGCTCCG
The DNA here is from genome assembly GCF_014824575.4 of Sturnira hondurensis. Lineage (NCBI taxonomy): Eukaryota > Metazoa > Chordata > Mammalia > Chiroptera > Phyllostomidae > Sturnira > Sturnira hondurensis. Next base: position 277,412 of record NW_028086142.1, on the reverse strand, counting down.
CCCCTCTTACCAATCTGGTTAAATGGTTGTCAGACTTCCATACAGTTCAATTTTCTGTCTGTTCTGATTGTATTTTTGTTTCTAAATCTTTGTTGTCCTTAATTTTGGTTGCACAAGGAGGCACAGTGTTTCCACCTATGCCTCCATCTTGGCTGGAAGTCTCTTTATAGTTCTTTTCCTCACTTTATGCTATTGATATCACAAGTTACATCTTTATATGTTTTGTGCACATGAACATAGATTTATAATTATGTTTATACTTTTGCCTTTAAATCCCATAAAATAATTAAAAGAGAAGTTACAAATCAAAATTATAATAATATACATTTTATATCTGTCCAAATATTAACTTTAACAGAATAACTTTTTACTTTTAATGGCCTCAAGTTACTGTTTAGCATCCTTTAGTTTAAACTCTAAGAGATCCCATTAGCACTTTTGTGGCGCAGGTATAGTGTTAATAAAATTCTTTAACTTTCATCTAAGAAAGTTGTAATGTGTTCTTCATACTTAAATTACAGCTTTACTGACAGTATTCTTGCTTGACATATATTTTTCTTTGAGCGCTGTAAATATATTAGTCCACTGCCTTTTGGCCTGCAAGGTTTATAGTGAGATATATGCTTAATCTTATGGCTATTCCCTTGTAGGTATCAAGTCACTTTTATCCTGCTGCTTTCAAGATTCCCTCCTTTTCATTGACCTTCCACAGTTTGATTATAATATTTCAGTGTAGGTCATTTGGATTCTCCTACTTGAAATTAGTTTAGTTTTTGGTATGGGTATATCCATCCTCCCAAATTTGGAAAAATTTCAGCCATTTTTCTTCAAATAAGATTTCTGCCCTTTATTTTCTCCTTTGAGACTCCAAAATGCATGCATGGGTTTGACCGATGGTCTCTCATAGGTATCTTAGACTATGTTAACTTTTCTTTCTGTTTTTTTTCTTGCTCCTATGACTTGATAATTTGAAATGACCTTTTTCACATTCGCTGATTTTTTATTTATTTAAGTCTACTATTGAACTTCTCTAGTAAATCTTTTAATTCCGAAATTGTATTATAGTATTAGTTAGCATTCTCCAGAAAACAAATAGTATACATATCTTTATCTATCTATCTGTCTATCTATGAGTTTATTATAAGAAATTGACTCAAGTGATTATGGAGGCTGAGAAGTTCCACAATCTGTCATCTGCAAACCAGATACCCAGGAAAGCCAATGGTGTAGCTCCAGTCTGAATCTGAAGCTCTGAAAAGCAAAAACACCAAAGTTGTAAGTCCCAATCTGAGGGTTAAACAGCAACATCCCAGCTTAACTGGTCAGTTAGAGAGAGAGAATTCTCATTTTTGCTGCCTTTTTGGCCTATTCAGGTGCTCAACAGATTGAATGATGCCCACTCACTTTGAGAAGGGCAACCTGCTTTATTCAGTCTACAATTCAAATGCTAATCTCTTCCAGAAACACCCACATATAACACTCAGAAGTAATATTTAAGCAAATATCTGACACTTCACAACCCAATTAAGTTAACATCATCACAGTATTTGTTTAACTCTAAAATTTCTGTTTGGTAGACTTATGGTCAAAATGGTGGAGTAGGTAAGTGCTGTGCTCACCTATTCCCCTGACCACATCAAAATCACAACTAAATCATGGAACAACCGCACTTGAGAAACCCCTGAAGACTAGCTGAAAACAACCCCAATAACTAAGGATATATAGAAGAAACCACATTAAGATTGTAAGAAGGGAAAATATGCAAAAAATGGTTAAGAATCAAGATAGCTATGTTGGCTACAGAGGTACCCCTCGAGGAGCAAGGGGTCCCAGACCTACATCTGGTTCCCTAGCCCAGAGCACCAGTGCTGGCAAGAGCAGTCCCCACAATATCTGGCTGTGAAAATCAGTACGGATTCTCTTTGGGTAAAAGAGATGGCTGCTGTAGATCCAGAAATTATCCAGACATCATCTTAAAAGAACCAACTACAGACTCACTCACTCACAAACATTCACCCTAAGATCTCCAGCAAAGGAACAATAGCTAAAAAAAGTTCCAGAGATGTCTGGGAAGGAACTGAGTTGTCTAGCATCAGGGAAAAGGATGCAGAGAAAGCTCTCTCCAGGAAACAAGTGCTGACAGGCACCATTATTCTTTTGTTGACCCAATTTCCACCCAGCCTGCAGGTGCAGATGGGCACCAAATGTGAGTCTCCATTATTCTAACTAACATGCTCCCTTGACCCTGGTGATTTTCTGAGATCCCGCCTTACCCAACTAGGGCATCAAAGTAAAAAAAAAAACTTTGCACAGCAAAGGAAACCATGAACAAAACAAAAAGATGGTCTACTGAATGGGAGAGTATATTCTCCGATGATATATATGTAAGAAGTTAATAACTAATATATAAAAAGAACTCATACAGCCTAACACCAAAAAATAAACAACTAGATTAAAAATTGAGCAGAGGCCATGAAAAGAAATTACTCTAAAAAGGACATACAGATGGTCAATAGACATTAAAAATGCTGATCACTAATAAGAGAAATGGAAATTAAAACCACAATGAGATATCACCTCACACTTGTCAAAATGCCTATCACCAAACAAATCCACAAAAAGCAAGTGTTGTTGAGGATGTAGAGAAAAGGGAACCTTCATGTACCATTTGTGAGATTGCAAATTGATAGGGCTACTATAGAAAATAATGTGCTGGTATAGCTCAGTGGATTGAGCACGGGTCTTTGAACCACACAATCACAGTTCGATTCCCAATCAGGGCATATGCCTGGGTTGCAGGCCAGTTCCCAGCAGGGGGACTCACGAGAGGCAACCATACATTGATATTCCTCTCCTTCTCTCCTTCTCTTCTTCTCTAAATATAAATAAATAAAAAATCGTTAAAAAATAATAATAATTTTAAAAAAGAAAACAATGTGGATGTTCCTCAAAAAATTAAAAGTAAAACTGCCATAAGACACAGTAACCTCACTTCTGGGTATTTATCTGAAAGAAAATCCAAAACACCAACTTAGAAAGATACATGCATCTCTATGTTCACTGCAGCATTATTTACAATAGTCAAGATATGGAAGCAATATAGGTGTCCATTAATACATGAGGGGATAAAGAAGCAGTGGTACATATATACAATGTAATATTACTCAGGCATAAAAAAGAATGAATCTTACCATTTGTGAAAATGTGGATGGATCTAGAAGGTATTATGCTAAGTGAAATAATTCAGACACAGAAAGACAAATATCATATGATTTTGCTTATATGTGGAATCTAAAAAAGAAAATAAGTGAAAAATTTTTAAAAAACCAACAAAACTCATAGATACAAAGAACAAACTGGTGTTTGCCAGATGAGAAGGAAGTTGGAGGGCAGGGTAAAAAGGTGAACGATTAAGAAGTACAAATTGGCAGTTACAAAATAGTCACAGGGATCTAGAGTGCAGCATGGGGAATTTAGTCAGTAATATTGGAATAACTGTATATGGTGTCAAGTGTGTACTAGACATAGTGGGGGATTAAGTAAATTATATAAATGTCTAACCACTGTGTTGTACACCTGAAACAAATGTAATATTAAATGTCAACTCTAATTGAAAAATAAATTTTTTTAAAAAAGGAAAGTTACGGCTTTTAGCAGCCTCAAGAGAGACTGGCAGTTGTGGGTGTAGATGATATAAAACAAAATCACATTCCAAATATGCCATTTCTGGTGGAGAGTAAATATATTCAGCAAACCCAAATTCAAAGCAGGTAATATCCTCATGAAATATTATTAAATAGCAGGGGATGATCTAAAGACTGAGCTGCAGGTCTTCACAAATTTGAGCTCAAAAGTTTCTCTCACAAGTAATGTAAAAATTTAACAGAAAGGATCCCAATGCCATGGAAAAACAGATGTGGGAAACAGGTTGTGTTGAATCAGAATCCTGAGGGAGCCCTAAGACTCTAGCCTCTGGTGCACACACAGCCTGTAATCCCCTCCTACTGAATGTGTCAAGACTGAGGATAGATAAATATTTGCTCTTAATATAGACAAAATAAGGGGACAATCACTGCTGTGATTATGTCATGCTATTGATGATCCCACAGCTCTCTGACAGTCTACTGGCCTTGTAGAAGCACACAGTTACGAGGTGAGCTACAATGTCATGTTGTAAGAGGGCTGTATGGATAGCAACTGAATGAAACTTCTTGGAGCTAATAGTGAGCCCTGGCTGAAAGCCAGCAAAGAAAAAAATAGGGCCTCAGGGCTATAGCCATCTGGTATTGGATTCTGCCAATAACCAGATGAAGTTGGAACACTGAGCCTTTGATGAGAAGAGAACCACAGCCCCTATGGCAACACCCTGAACTCAGCCTGGTGAAACCCTGAGCAGAGGACCTAAAGAAATGCCATTTCTCTTTCTCTGACCCCATCCCCAGTCACAAACCAATGATTGGGTTGACCTGCCCTGTTGAACCCCTAAGCTTTTGCCTCTCATACATAACAGGTGCAAACAGACCAAAACATTATGGCTCAAACAGAAGAACAACTCAAAGCCCCAGAGCCAATACTGCTAATTGACAAAGAGGTAGCCAACCTATTGATGCACAGTTCAAAATATTGGTGATCAGGATGCTCACAGAACTGGTTGATTTTAGTCACAAATTAGATGAAAAAATGAAGGCTACAATAAGTGAAATGAAGCAAAATGCACAGGGAACCAATAGTGATGGAAAGGAAACTGGAACTCAAATCAATGGAGTGGATCAGAAGGAAGAAAGAAACATACAATCAGAAAAGAATAAAGAAATAAGAATTCAAAAAAATGAGGAGAGGCTTAGGAACCTCCAGGACATCTTTAAATGTTCCAACATCCAAATTGTAGGGGTACCAGAAGGGGAAGAGGAAGAGCAACAAGTGGAAAACTTACCTGAACAAATAATGAAGGAGAACTTCCCCAATCTGGCAAAGGAAATAGACTTCCAGGAAGTCCAGGAAGCTCAGAGAGTCCCAAAAAAGTTGGGCCCAAGGAAACACACACCAAGGCACATCATGATTACATTAGCCAAGATTAAAATGAAGAAGAGAATTCTAGAAGCAGCAAGAGATAAGGAGATAGTCACCTACAAAGCAGTTCCCATCAGACCATCAGCTGATTTTTCAAAAGAGACCTTGCAGGCAAGAAGGGGCTGAAAAGAAGTATTTGAAGTCATGAAAGGCAAGGACCAACATTCCAGATTGCTCTATCCAGCAAAGCTTTCCTTTAGAATGGAAGGGCAGATAAAGTGCTTCTCAGATAAGGTCAAGTTAGAGGAGTTCATCATCACCAACCTCTTATGATATGAAATGTTAAAGGGACTTATCTAAGAAAAAGAAGATAAAAATATGAACAGTGAAAAGACAGCAAACTCACAGTTATTAACAACCACACCTAAAACAAAAGCCAACTAAGCACACAGCTAGATCAGGAGCAGAACCACAGAAATGGAGATCACATGGAGGGTTAGCAACAGGGGAATGGGAGGAGGAGAAGGGGGGAGAAGGTACAGAGAACAAGTAGCATAGACAGTAGGTAGAAAATAGACAGGGGGAGGGCAAGAATAGTATGGGAAATGTAGAAGCTAAAAGACTTGTGACACATGGACATGAACTAAAATGGGGGAATGGAGGGGAGGAGGTGTGCAGGGTGGAGAGAAATGAAGGGGGGAAAATGGGACAACTGTAATGGCATAATCAATAAAACAAGGGTATAAAAAAAACTATGGTACATTTACACAACAGAATATTGCACAGCAGATAGAAATAGCCAAGTGCTGGAAGCAACCTAAGTGCCCATCAATAAACGAGTGCATCAAAAAAATCATGATATATTTATACAATGGAATACTACGCTGCAGAGAGAAAAAAGGAGTTCTTAAGCTTCGCAACAGCATGGATGGGACTGGAAAGCATTATGCTGAGTGAAATAAGCCAGGCAGTGAAAGACAAATACCATATGATCTCAACTTTAACTAGAATCTAATCAACAAAACAAACAAGCAAGCAAAATATGACCAGAAACATGGAAATAAAGAACAAACTGATGGTAACCAGAGGGAAAGGGGAGAGGGATAATGGGGGGGGAAGAGAGGAAGGTCCATAAAGGACACATGGACAAAACCAAAGGGTGTAGGTTCAAGGGTGGGAGGTGGGGATGAGTGGGGTGAAAATGAAGACAACTGTACTTGAACAAAAAAAGCAAAAAACTTCTCCACAGCTAAAGAAAACCATCATGAAAATGGAAAAGGAACAAATTATATGGGAGAACATACTTGCCAACAATATATTGGACAAGGGTTTAATCTCAAAAAAACATATAAAGAACTCACATGAATCAGCACCAGGAAGAAAAACAATCTGATTAAAAAATGGGCAAAGGACCTGAATAGACACATCTTCAAGGAGGACACACAGATTGTCCATGGACATATGAAAAAATGCTCAATGTCAGTAATCATCAGAGAGATGTAAATTAAAACCACAATGAGATATCTCCTTACACTTGTCAGAATGGCTATTACCAATAAGTCAACAAACAAGTGTTGGAGAGGATGTGAAGAAAAGGGAACCCTAGTGCGCTGTTGGTGGGAATGCAGACTGGTGTAGCCACTGTGGAAAACAGTATGGACTTTCCTCAGAAAACTAAAAATGAAGCTGCCTTTTGAGGCAGTGATTCCACTGCTGGAAATATACACAAAGAACCCTGGAACACCAACTGAAAATAATTTTTGCACCTCTGTGTTCATAGCAGTGCTATTTTCAATAGCCAAGATTTGGAAACAGCTTAACTGCCCATCAGTATATGAGTGGATTAAAAAAAAAAGATGGCACATTTACAAAATGGAATACTACACAGCAGAAAAAAGGAAAGAATTCTTACCTTTTGTTACAGAATGGATGGGATTGGACACTATTATGCTAAATGAAATAAGCCTGCCAGTGAAAGACATATACCATATGATCTCACTTATAAGTGGAATCTGATGAACAAAATAAAGTGAGCAAGATGGAACCAGAGGCATAGAATCAGGGTATAGATTGACAGCTTGTGAGAGTGGAGGGAAAAGGTGGGGACTGACTGAAAAAAGGTGAAGGGAGAACATATGTGAAGGACCTATGGGCATGTACAACGGTGTGGGAACTGACTACAGAAATGGGGGGGTTGGGTGGAGGAAGGTGACAGAGGGAAATTGGGACAACTGCAACAGCATAAACAATAAAAATTTTTTAAATGACAGGGGAAAAAAGAGAGTATTACCAATTGCTCCTTCCCATCCTTTGTAACACTGCTGCTATTCATTTCACTTATCCATAAGCCACAACTACCAAATACATTGTTGCTATTACTATGTTAAACAAACTGTTAACTGTAAGCTCAATTAATAATAATTTTTCATCTCCTCTGATATCTCTGAGTTTCCCTTGAGACCTCTCTCCTTAAATAATATCTGAGATGCATACAAGGGGTGACCCCCATAAAGGAATTTATTTGTTAAAATATCTGTATTTATTTTTACATGTTTAAACTTCAGTCACCTTCAAAGTACTCTCTATTTGATACAATACATCCACTGAGATGTTTTTTCACTACTCAACAGTTTTTGAACTCAGTGATGCCTTTCAGTGCTTCTGCCTTTTCTGCCTTTTCTTGTTTCACCTCTTCCACATTGGCAAACCGTTTCCCTTGAGAACATTTTTGCATCTGGGGGAACAAAAAGAAACCAGTCACCTGGGGAGAGATTGGGTAAATAGGGAGGGTGGGGCATGGGAGTCATGCCATTTTTGGTCAATAGCTGCTGAATACTCAGCATGGTGTAGTAGGTATGCTCGTAAATGACCAATCATGAAATGGGCAAACATGTTGAAAGAGACTTCAAAGAAACTCAATGAAGCTGAATACAGCCTCTTACAACAACGCCAGCTGGCACACTGATTCAGATGGGTTCCTAGAACACTCACCTAGTGAAGGAAGCCTGTATTACAAGAGGCCCTCCCTCCAGAAAATGAATCTGTTTTGGGGGGGGTGGGAATCTGCCCTTGTAGTTCTTTCAGTTGTAGTCTTCTGATATTATACAGGAGTTCTATTGTGCTAATGTGTCTGGGGAGGGAAATTGTTCTTTTGTCTTGAGATGAGATCATCATTTGTCAGCTGGCCTGGCCCCTAGACTATGAATTTCAAAAGTGCTTTTCAGTTTTTTCTCCCCTAAGGTGAGGTAGAAGTGCTAGAAAGGGGTAGAGTTGAGTATTTTCATTCCCTCAGTTTAGTTCGCCTCTGGTAAAACTCAGGTCAGTCAGTATTTGGTAAATGCAGTCCTCTTAAGAGTAGGTCTTGTTGAGGACAACATAATGCTGTGAACATAATTAAAATGACCACTACTGCTTTCCCCCTACCAAATAAAGGAGAGGATTTTCTCAAATATTCATTGTGAAAACCTAGTAGGTGGCCTGCAAGTAAAACTCATGAGGGTGTCAGAGACTAACTTTCAAATTCATCCACACTAAACCTCCAGCAATTCACCAATTACAGCTTAGGTTTTCCTAACCTAGTACTATTTTCCACAGAATTTTCTGCTTCTGGGCTTTTAGTCCAGGGACCTGTTATTATATTGACCTGTCAGAATATCTCTTCAATTGGTAGGGTGGAAAATTGTGTTATGACCACAGTTCTCTAAGGTATCAAAGAAGAGTTGATGATTTTTAGTTTGTTTAGCTTCTTTGTTTGTTGTGTGTACGGAGTAATAACTTTCAAGTTCTTTACATACCATACCAGAAACTAGAAGTATCTCATGTCTTTTTTATTAAATTCTGAATACCGAGACTTTATCTTGACTTTATCTTACATTGAACTTTTTATTTTAAAAATGTCTTAAATTTTAAGAGCACTGTTCTTTATTCTCCAAAAGTGATTTTTCATAGCAACCTTATCTTCTTTCATTTCTGGATGAAATAACTTCTATGTGTCCTTAATAGAACTGTAATAAAGTTTGGGGCATAATAGAAGAAAATTACCAGGTCAGAAAGGAAAATTGGAAATGGATATCAGATGTTACCTCTATAAAACAGTATCAGTCATGCCCTCTGAAGGGGACTGCTTCCTCTCTGTCCCTGTCAGCCCTAGCCATTATTAAAATATATGTTATATTATGTTATTATACTTGTCCAAACTTTCCTCCTTTACTCCCTCTGCCCAGTACCCTCTTTCCCTCAGCAATGCCCCTCTTAGTTCATATCCATGGGTCGTACACATGTTCTTTGACTGCTCTATTTCCCATATTGTTCTTGACCTCCCCCTGTCTATTTTCTACCTACCAATTATGCTTTTTAGCCTCTGTACCTTCTTCCTCATTCTCCCCACTCCCCCTACCCACTGAAAACCCTCATGTGATCTCCATTTCTGTGATTCTGTTCTTGTTCTATTGTTTCCTTAGTTTGTTTTTTTTTTAGGTTCAGTTCTTGATAGTTGAGTTTGTTCTCATTTTACTATTCATATTTTTTATCATCTTGTTTTCCTAATAAGTCCCCTTAACATTTCACACAATAAGGGCTTGGTGATGATGAACTCCTTGAATTTGATCTTATCTGAGAAGCACTTTATCTGCCCTTCCATTCTAAATGAAAGCTTTGCTGGATATAGTAATGTTGGATGTAGGTCTTTGGATTTCATGAGTTGGAATATTTCTTTCCAGCCCCTTCTTGCCTGCAAGGTCTCTGTTGAGAAATCAGCTGACAGTCTCATGGGAAGTCCTTTGTAGGTGACTGTCCCCTTATCTCTTGCTGCTTCTAGGATTCTCTCCTTCATTTTAGTCTTGCTAATGTAATTATGATGTGCCTTGATGTGTTCCTCCTTGGGTCGAACTACTTTAGGACTCTGAGCTTCCTGGATTTCCTGGAAGTCTATTGCCTTTGCCAGATTGGGGAAGTTCTCCTTCATTATTTGTTCAGATAAGTTTTTGATTTCTTGCTCTTCCTCTTCTTCTGGCACCCCACAATTCAGATGTTGGAACATTTAAAGTTGTCCCAGAAGCTCCTAAGCCTCTCCTTATTTTTTTTGAATTCTTCTTTCTTTTTTAAAAAATTTTTTCTAGATTTTATTTATTTATCTTTAGAGGGGAAAGGAAGGAGAGAGAGAGAGAGAAATATCAATGTATGGTTGCCTCTGGTGTGTCCCCTGCCGGGAACTGGCCCGCAACCCAGGCATGTGCCCTGACTGGGAATCGAACCGCGATCGTGTGGTTTGCAGGCCCTCGCTCAATCCACTGAGCTACACCAGCCAGGGCCTGAATTCTTATTTCTTTATTCTGTTCTGGTTGAATGTTTCTCTCTTCCTTCTGGTCTGCACCATTGCTTTGAGTCCCTGTTTCCTTCCTGTCACTGTTGGTTCCCTGTATACATTTACCTTGATTTTGCTTTTCATAACCACTTCTTCCTCTGTTTTGTGACTATACTCAACCATATTTGTGAGCATTTTGATTACAAGTGTTTTGAACTCTGCATCTGATAGGTTGGCTAACTCTTCATTGCTTAGTTCTATTTTTGGAGCTTTGATCTGTCCTTTCATTTGGGCCATTTGTGTGTGTGTGTGTGTGTGTGTGTGTGTGAGCACACCTGTAACATTGTAAGTGGCAGAGCCATAGGTATTTGCCAGGATGGGGCAACCCACACTGGTGCATTTTGGTACTGTCTGTAGAGAATGGGCCTGAGAGGGAACAATGCCGCTTGCTCAGCTCTTGGCTGGCTTTCAGTCACTTCTGCCACTACCCAAAATCAAATTGGACCCTTCTGGTGCTGATTCCTGGGTAGGTGGATTTGTGTACATTCTAGGACACTGTGGTCTCTCCAAAGAACTCTCCTGTAAAGCTGGGAGTTTTTCCCTCTGCTGTAACTCCTACAGGTTTTTACAGTCAGAGATTTTGAGGCTTTATTTCCCTGCACTGGAACCCTGGGTGGTCTGTCACACACTAGTTGTTCCTCCCAGTGATCCACATGGAAAAGTGTGACTGCCCAGTCTGCCAGCTACTGCCTTGCCCCCTGTCTTCTCTGCCCTGGCTGAGAATATCCACCTCTCCTACCTGTCTGGATGGATGTTTCTTTAACTCCTTGGTTGTTGGATTTCCATACAGTTTCATTTTCTGGCAGTTTTGGCTATTTTTTGTTTTTAAATTTGTTGTTGTTCTTCTTTTCATTGTGAGAGGAGGCAAAATGTATCTACCTACACCTCCATCTTGGACAGAAGGCACTAATGCCATATGTATCAAGACACTCTCAGTTCATTATTTTTTATTTATTTTTTTCAGTTCATTATTTGTCATCGTTGTTGTTATTAACAGAATTTTAACATGAAGAACCAGCATGTTTCTTTATAGTATGCTGATGCTACTATTTCTCAACTCAACAATTGGAGACATTCTCTTTGGCTATCTTGTTACAGGAGATTTTTACCCCCTCCCCTCCACACACATCCCCATTTTCCCTCCCTTCACTCTTCTAATATGTTTGTATCCCAATTCCTAATAAATCAGTAGTTGCTACAGAGCCAAGAATTGTAATATAATTACCTGTATTTCTTTTACCTTTCTTTTTGCATTTCTGTTTTTAATAATTCCTTGGTCCCCCCGCCTTGAAACGTTCCCAGCCTTAGTTTTTCCCATTGGCTTAATCAGTTCTTTTATAACCCCATTAGCATGATTTTTTCACAAATGTTCAAACCTCTCAGCTCATTGATGTAGGAAAAAAAAACAGTAAAAATTTGATTGGTTGGGAGCCTGTGTAAGGGGCAGGGGGTTGTGAAGTTCATTGCCAGCCTTCTCTTTAAGGTGACTGGGTGGGGTCCTGCGCATTCTGCCGAAGGACTCGTGAGTCCAGAAAGTGAAGGCTTTGTTCTGAGACTGTTTGATTTCTCCTAGGAGCAGTCCGCATTTTGCTCGAGTGTGGATGCTTGGCTGTTATAGTTTCAACCCACAGGCACAGAGGATGGTGGAGGGAGGGTGGGGTCTCTACATCTCACTCCCACCATCAGGATACCTTTTCTGCACCACAGCCTCACCAGGATTTTGCAAGCAGACCAAGGATCTTCACGCAGATCTCCTCCCTCGTGTGGACTGTGCCTCTAGCTTTCCCGGCCCTGCTTTCTCAGTTACCATCCCTTCTGCCCCTTTCTGCTTGCCAGGAAGTTGTCGAAGCCTCTTCCCCACTGATGGGACTTCCTCCAGTTTGTTTGGAGGTGTGAGTTTGTATACTCGATTCCCTTACTCTTATATTATGTGGTATCTGGAGTTAGACAAGACAGATGCACTCCAGCTTGTTGAATAGAAGTTAGAATAAGAATTTTTAACAGCCCTAGATTATTTGGATAAGCCCCAAGCATGTAGACAAACTTTCATGAACCACTGGCAATGGGAAAGCCTGAATTGGGGATTCTGATGAATTTGAATTTGAATTCTGACTCGGTGACTTCCTTACTCAATCCACATCCAGGGGCCTCGATTTTCTCCTCTACAAAATGGGAATAATGCTGTCTATCTGATAGAGTTCTGGGAAGATTTCCTTAGCTCTTACATGTAAAGCACCCAACACAGAGCTTGGCAGACAGTAGGTGCTCACAATTCAAGTGATCACTTTTTAATGGGAGCAAGTGGGAAATGTGACCAGAAAGATCCGAATCAGGTTTTAGGAGTGTCTCAGACGCCAGGACTTAGTCTTGTGACGCTGAGAAACCCTGGCAGGCTTGTGAGCAGGGAAGTGAGTTGATCTCAAGGAATTGGTGAGATTGCTCCTTCGGTTGGGTGTGGAGTGTGGGGAAGAAGCCCTTGGCAAAGAAGCCCTTGGCTCAGCAGCTCTTGGGTTAAAATCTTTGTCTGCATCTGAGTTATTTGTAACCGTCGTCATAGAAACAAGTTTGGCAAGTGAGCCAGTGCTACAAGCTCTTGGCAGCAGGGAGGGGAGGGCAGTGGGGAAAGACAGAAGATTTGGAGCGGGGGTCGTCTGCGACCAGTGCCTCGTTTTCCTCTGATTCGTCTAAAGCATTCAGCTGGAGACGAAGGTGAGCATCCTCCAGGGAGAATCCTTGGATGTTGGAGACCCTCCTGCCCAATCTCCTGATTCCAGATGTGAACATAGATCCAGAGGGCTTTAGTAGCTGACTCAAGAGCACCCAGGAAGTCAGGGACAGAGGCAGGACAAGATGTTTTCAAAAAGGACTCAAGGTCATAGTCATAGAACTGAAGCATAGTAAACCTGGAGAGGTCCTTTGGAAACATTTCATCCACTTCTCCACCAACACACATGCTTTCATTGTCATTGTTGCTCACATAGCAAATCAGAGACCCAGAGTGGGTTTGAACTGACTCAGGGTCACATAGCAACTGAGGTGCTGACTTGAGATCAGGACCCAGAGCCCTTGGGCCTCCCAGGCCTGGGTACTTCCTGAGGAAGTGGTAGTCTAGGGTTCACAGCTCAGAGAAACCCTTCACTGCTAACTGCCAACATAGGGCCTCCCAGGGTAAAATTCATTAGATTTCTTTGCATTTTGACCCCACTGAAAAGCAACAGGCATGTATTCAGGTCACATTGCCCCTCCCCACACACCTCTTTCCTCTGCATGTGTGTCCTCCTGCCGATGGCAACAGCCCAGCCTCACTACACACTGGACCAAACCCACCTGTCTTGATCTTGTCTCTGGGCTCCCCCAGCCCCCAGGACTACTCTCTAGCCCTGCCCCACGTGGAATGAATGTCTAGGCTTCTCTCTCCTATCGGACCGGAATCTCCCAAAAGACAGGACCTCTGTCTGCAACAAAACTCAACACCTGGTCAGTCCAAGAGGAAGGTGAGCGAATATTTATTGCACCGATTCAGGTGCATGAATGGTTGAATAAGGAATGAAATTTGGGTTCAGCTCTGTCCTCGTGCACTCTTGCACAAAAGGGTGTGTGAGTCAGTAGTTGCCTCACAGGTTCCAATCCCTTTGGGGGCATGGTTTCTCTGGACTGGAGCATGGCTTGGGTCAGCTGAAACAGGGTGAGGCCCAAGCAGCCAAGTGGTGAGCTGGAAGATGGAGCGAGGGGGATGGGAAGAGGTGCGGTGAGGGATAGAAAGTGAGAGTGCCCGCTGAAGTAGGTGCTCTTATCCCCCCCACTTGTATGTACTTAATCTGAGGCACAAGGAGGCTTCTGTCACTTGTCAAAACCCCACAGCTAAATAAGGTCGTGGTGGGACTTCAAGTCTGATCAACTTCCATCACTTTCTACCTTGTCTCAGCCTTTCCCAACATTCCCTTTGGATGAAAGGCGGAGCTGTGCTTCGAACCAGAGACTTCAAGTAACTATTGTCAAGGCAGAAGAGAGAGAAGAAATCATATTCTGAGCACCTACCATGACCTTGGTGCTGTGTGGACACCAAGAGGAGTGGGGTGGAGGGACAGGGGATGGAGCTTAAACAATCCATGCACTTGTGTTATTTGCTCAGGACTCTCTCTACACAACCTTTTAACACTCACAACAGCCCCTTAATGTGGAAACTATTATCCCATGTCATCCCTGAAATAGTGCAGCTCCTGGAGAAGAAGCGATTTACTTAAGTGTAGGCACCTAATAAGCAGCCAGGGCTCACATGCAAATTAGATCTTGGCTTCCACAAAGGTGGGGGGCAAGAGTGGCAGGGGTGAGAGTGGACTGGCTGTAGGAGGGCCCTGGTGGGGTGTGAGTTTTGAAAGAAAGGGTGGAGTTTGGCCATAGAGGACCCAGAGCTAGATGCCAGGCCCAGACAAAGCCTCTCTATGAAACATAAATGTAATATAGTGATATATAATGTATAGTATACATATACATATATATAGTCAGGCACCTCTTAATGAAGAGATGCACTTTGAGAAATGTGTCTTTAGGTGTCTTCGTCATTATGCAAACTTTGTAGAGGGCACTTACACAAACCTACGTGATACAGCCTGATACACACCTAGGCCATCGGGTACAGCTTATTGCTCCTGGGCTACAAGTCTGTAGCATATTACCATATAAAACAACATGGGATTAAGTCAAGCACAAGGGAATTCATGCAATCAAGAGACATGAACACGAGATATATGAGGCTGCTACCTGTGTAACAAGCATACTATTTCACAGCAAACTTAATAAGTAGAAACCACTGACTATCAAATGCTCTTGGTCAGAGTGTTGGGAGGTGGACAATGTCTGCTTGCAAAAGTTGTTGGGTGTTTGTGTCTTTTGAAAGCAAGTTGCACCTTGGAATGTGGTACCTCAGAGATTCAAGGGAAGGAGCATAACTAAAGTTGAGTAGCAATGAGGCTGGCCTGGAAGAGTAGAGGGAATAATAATAGCGAATAGCTCCCCCTTGGTGAGAACTTACTATGTGCCATACAGTGGGCTGCTCGCCCGACACACATTACAAACGTTGTGTCTGACCCCAGAGTAGTCCTGAAGGTGCAGTGAGGAGGACTGACTAGCTAGTAGTGAGGAGCCACAGTCTGAATCCCAAGAGGGAGGAAAATGGGGGGGAGGCCACAGAAGGAGAAAAGCACTGTGGAGTAATAGGCTGGGAATTGGAAGGCTGAGGCTTGGGTCTCGGCTCCGCCACCCTTTGATTTTGAAATGTCAGGTGATTATGTCGTCTCTTTGAACCTTAGTTTCATTGCCTGGCTACCTCACAGGGTGCTTATTAGAATCAAACTAATAACTCCAAAGGCATATTTGTAAACCTGGAAGTGCTACACATATGGAAACTGTTGTTATTTACCTGGCCCAATGCGTCTGGAGTCTCCTCTTCCACCAGAGGCCACCGTTCTCTTGGAAATGCAAGCAACCTAGGTTATAGGAAAATCCTGCAGACCCATGTCCCTACTTATCCCCATGTGCCAGGGGGCTTCTGGGACATTCCTCTGGCAAACTTTGAGTTAGCTAATGCTACTGAACCTACCACAGCCTGCATTTCTGAATAACTGTGGCAGGTAGTCTCTCCGATGACCCTTTAAGGATCCATGACTCGGCATTCGCACCCTTCCTTTGAGTGTGGGCTGACCTAGGGACTCACTGCTAACTGATTGAATGGGGCGGAGGTGGTAGGATGTCACTGATGGATTTGGCTACAGAAATCTTTGACTTCCACCTTGCTAGTAGACTTTCCCCTTGCCAGCTTTGATGAAGTAAGTTGCCACATTAGGGCCGTCCATGTGTCAAGCACGTGAAGGCCAGCATTTGGCCAAGAACTGAGTCTCTGGGTCCAACAGTCCTTGTGGAATTGAAAATCTGTCAACAACCAGGTGATCTCGGAAGTGGGTCCTTGCACTCTCAGACCCTCACAGGAGACCCTAGCCCTGGCCAACACCTGGACTGCAGCCCTGTGAGAGACCCTGGAACAGAGGACCCCGCAGAGGACCTGCACCCAGCGAAGCCCAGGGAAACCATGAGATGAATACGTGTTCCAGGACACTAAGTGTGTGGTTAGTTTTTACTCAGCAATAGATAGCCAGTACAGCAACCATCTTTTACATGAACTCTTGTAATCATCCATTCTCTCCTGTGTTTCCTACAACTCTGTGCTTTCCCTACCTTAAGCCAACGTTGAACTACCTCTTTTTCTCCAGAACCTTTCCACTGCATGCTCCGAAACCCTCATTCTATACTTAACAAGCTCCCCTATAGCATATAAAATATTTGAATAAACAAAAAGGCATATTTAGTTCCTGGATGGCCAGATTCAAATGAATTTATGCACGTAATGCAACCAAAATAATTTTAATTCAAATGAAATTTATAAATTTTGTCCCTTACAGGGATGTCCACCCTGCTGTAGCCCAGGGTGACTATGAATGTGACCCAACAGAAAATCATAAATTTACTTGAAAGCTGATGAGGTTTATTGTGTGTGATTATGGGTTGCAATGTATTTAACGTGTGGCCCAAGACAACTCTTCTTCCGGTGTGGCTCAGAGATGCCAAAAGGTTGGATACCCCTGCTTTACAACATTAATATTAGCATAGAAAATGCATAGATGATAAGCATCTAGAAATAACCAGGAAAATCCTGAAATAGAAGAGTGGTGAGTACCAACCAGCGTTACCACTTATTGAAAGACATTGTAAGGCTGTGGGGATTAAATACAGTGCTGTTGGTTCAAAACTGACAACTAGATGAATGGAACACTATAGAAAGTTCAGAAAAACATCCAGTCTATGGAGAATTTAACATATTGAAAGATGATATTTTAATTCATTGGTGAAAGGATGGATTATGCAATAAATGGTGTTGGGGTAATTGGCTTGTGGTTTGGCAAAACATAAAGTCAGACCCCTCTCCTATTTCTTACCGCAAAACAAATTGTAAATGTGTGAAAAATATTAATGTTCAAAAACTACTCGTACTTCATTCATTCACTACCAAAAAACCTGGACACAACCCAAATGCCCACCAACAGTTGAGTGGGCATACAAAATGTGTTACAGACATTGGTTGCAATAGTATTCAGCCCTAAAAAGAAATAAATGGAAAACCTTGACATGGAGAGATTTTCTTGGTTATTGGGCAGGATCGATGTCATCACAAGGGAAGAAGGAGGTCAGAGTCAGAGAAAGATATGACAACACACACAGATCTAAAGAGATTTCAAGGTGATTTAAAGATGCTGTGCCGCTGGCCTTGTGGATGGAGGAGGGACCCTGAGTCAAAGCTAGAACAGGCAAGGAATTGAATCCTCCCTTACAGTCTGCAGAAGGAATGCAGTCTTTGATTTTACCCCCTTAAGCCTCATTTTTGACTTCTGACTTCCAGAAGTACAAGATAAAAAATTCATATTGTTTTAAGCCACTAAGTTTGTGGTAATATTTTATACTAGCGATAGGAAGTCTAATGTACATAGTTAAAAAATCAAAACTATACAAACAAGTGTACCCTGACATATATATAGTCTAAACCCCATCCCCATCTACCTGTTCTCCCATGAATCCTATAGATAATCAATATTAACTTCTTGTTACCCTATGTTTCTTTGTGCCAGTATGAGCAAATATAAATATTATTCCTATTCCCTCGTTTCTTACACAAGGATAATATACTATATATACTTTCGTGCCCCACACTGTTTTCCAGATAACAATGCAAACATGCATTTAACTGTATGAAAATTTAACTTTAGCCCTGGCTGGTGTGACTCAGTGGATTGAGCACCCGCCTATGAACCAATGGGTTGCTGGTTTGATTTCCAGTCAGGGCACATGCCTGGGTTGCAGGCCAGGTCCCCAAAGTGGGACACATGAGAAGCAACTACACATTGATGTTTCTTTCCTTCTCATTCTCCTTCCCTTCCCCTCTCTCTCCCATCCAAGTACTAACCAGGCCCGACCCTGCTTAGCTTCCGAGATCAGACGAGATCGGGCATGTTCAGGGTGGTATGGCCGTAGACCCTTCCCCTCTCTCTAAAAAAATAAATAAAACCTTGAAAAATAAATAAGTAAATAAATAAATAAATAATGTCAAAGGATAAAGTTGGAAAAATATTTGCATGGAACACCCAATAAAAAGGAAAAGCTGATTGTGCACTGAAGGAGGTTTCTCAAGTAAATTATTTTGGATTCATAAAATGGAATACTATACTCACTCAAACACATTTTAAAAAGGGAAGAAATTATGATTAGGAGATGGTAAAAAGAACTTGAGCCTCACCTTAAAGCTTTACACAATTTTAAACTAAACCTACTTTTACAATACTTGTGTAATTAAAAATTATTAGGCCCTGGGGTGGGTGGTTCCGTTGATTGGAGCATGGCCCTGTACACCAAAATGTTGAGGGTTCCATCCACGCTCAGGGCACATCCGTAGGTTGCGGGTTCAATCCCTGGTTAGGGTGCATACAGGAGGCAGCCAATCAATGTTTCTCTCTCTCTCTCTTCCTCTAAAATCAATAAAAACCATATCCCCAAGTGAGAATTTTAAAAATTATTAAAAATAAACACGGGAGAAAATAAGAAAAGTATAAATGTATATAACTTGGAACAATGTCAAATATATGGTGTTAAGAAGAAACCACTGGCAAGCCAGTGACTACACAATGATCCTATTTTTGATAAAACATTACTATTAGCATGAAAACATGTAGAGAAACACTACGAAACTACTGACCATAGTTATCTTGGGGGACGTGGAGTCGTGAGGGACCTTTCACATTTTTCATTAAATGTTTATGGAATATTCAACTTTTTATAAAGTACGTGTATCATTTATAACAACAATTTTGAAATATATGCTTTCTTAAATATTGTAACCCCCATATCCTTTACTAGTCAGGGTACTTGAATGGGAACGTCAGTGATGACTTGGGTTAATGTAACAGATAATGAAATGATTGAAAAGTGTGGCAGGGTGGCTGACTGCTTGCTCAAAATCCACATTTCCCAGTCCTCCCAGATAGATGGGGCCACGTGATTAGTTCTGGCCAATGAGCTGTGCATTTAAGAACTGGTGCTCAATCTTCCTGCTCTCTCTTTTCAGCTGTGGCACCTGGGGAGGGTTCAGATGCCAGATTAGACAGCCACAAGATGTCAGCCTGTATCCCCGAGTTACCATTTGGAAAGGAGCTGTCTTCAAAATCCACAGGACACGCAGTAGATTTTGCGTGAACGGGAAATAAACTTGTGTGTGTAAGTCATTGAGATGTGGAGTTTGCTATGCTTTGATAAGCACAAACCACCCTATCGCAACTAAGAGAAAAGAGCATCAGGTAAATCCATGTGATCCAGGAGAAGCCTGGAGAGCCAGGTCGGGTCAGGAGCCCAGGGTGACAGTGACGTGACATAGCAAAGATTGTACTGCAGGGATGGTCTGATAGGACGGGGCTTTTGTCCCCATTGCCAATAACACTTGTCACTACAACTGTATCCTGCTGTTTCTTGATACTGTTTCTGTCCTGTCAGATCTTTGACTCTGTGGTAGCTGCCCTGAAATATCTCTAATACCCCTGCACACCTTCTGTCACTCCCTCAACATTCAAAGTCCCAGGTAGGCACTCGTGTGATTTGCTATGCTGAGGTCACGAGCCCATGCACTAGCTCCCAGGGTATAGAGAGAAGAAATATGTGGCCCCTCCCTGGTTTCAGTAGCACATGGGAGGGCCCTCCCTTCAAACCTGTCTTGGGTTCTCACGAAAGAGCAAGAGTGTGTGAATGCCGAGCAGCCAAAATATGAATGTTCACTTCACTCTTCAGCTTCTTCACTGGCAGACCTTTATCTCCTTGACTGAACTGACACTTGCCTCTCCCCTGAAAAGTGGAAATGCATCCCATCTTCTGTTCTCTAGCCAATAATGTCCTCGAGCGTGTGTTTTGCTGTCCTTCCATCACAGCCCAACCCTGGATGAGTACAACACTCCACCTTCTTTATGGCAATCCTGGTCTCACACAATTGCTCAGATGGGAGCCACTGAGAAGTCATGGTCCCCAACCTCTACTCAGTCCTGCACGCTGTCTGCAATCCCGTCTCCCTGTTCAGTTCTCCAAGACTCCACAGAACCTTTGCCAAATCCTCTCTTCCTCAGCCTTCCTACGCCTTCCCCTTCCTTTCCCCTCGCTTCCCCTCCCACTGCACTTACGCTAGAAGGCCCCAGGCAGCAATGTTCTCAATTCCTTGCCACAAACGACGTGCAAATTCATGTACCCACCTGAACAACCCTGCTCTTTCCCTCTTGTCACAGTGGAAGAGGAGCCCTTTTGCTTCTCGAATGATCTTTCTAGTTGGTCCTCTATATCCCATTTCCTACTACTTTCTCAGGAACCTTGATCTATCAGTTTCTTCTCCCCTATATCCTCAGTCTCTTTCTCTGTACTGAGTTAGACTTTATATATATATATATATATATATATATATATATATATTCAAGTTTCTTGCATCTTATAGAAAAACCCCACTACCTAGTCACACTAGCATGAAAAAGAATAAAATACTTAAGAATTAAATTAACCAAGGAAATTTAAGACTTGTATACTGAAAACTACCAAGCACTGCAGGAGGAAATTAAGAAGACCTAAGTAAATGAAAAATACCCCATGTTCATGATTGGAAGATTTAACATAGTTAATATGGCAGTACCACTCAGAACTATCTAAAGATTAAATGCAAACCCAGACTTTTGGCCAAGATAGAGGCATAGGTAGATACACTTTGCCACTTCACACATCCAAAAGAAAGACAGCAACAAATTTAAAAACAAAAAATAACTGGAACTGCCAGAAAATCAAACTGTATGGCAATCCAACAAACAAGGAGTTAAAAGAAGAAACATTTACTCAGATCAGTAGGAGAGGCCAGAGATGATGCACGACAAGGAAGAGAGGGTGCACGACAACGTGGCAGCTAAAGGACCGGGATGGGCAAGTCGGCTGCTGGCGGTCCCACATTTGCATGTGGATAAACTAGGAGGACAAACTGGGGAGTGAGACAGACCGTGAAACCCAGGGTTCCAGGGCAAGAAAATAAAGCCTCAAAATAAAGCCTTTGTACAGGAAATAAAGCCTATACAAACCTTTGGGAATTGTGGCAGTGGGAGAAACTCCCAGCTTCACAGGAGAGTTCATTAGAGAGACCCACAGGGTCCTAGAACATACACAAGCCCACCCACTCAGGAACCAGCACCAGAAGGGCCCAATTTGCTTGTGGGTAGCAGAGGAAGTGACTAAAAGCTGGCTGAGAATGGAACAAGCAGCACTGTTCCCTCTCAGATTACCCCCCACATACAGCCTACAACACTGGGTTGTCTTGTCCTGGTGAACACCTAAGGCTCTGCCACTTATAATAACAGGCACCCTGAGACAAAAAAAAAATTGGCCCAAATGAAAGAACAGATCAAAGTTCCAAAATAGAACTAAGCAATGAAGAGATAGCCAACCTATCAGATGCAGAGTTCAAATCACTGGTAATCAGGATGCTCACAGAAATAATTGAGTATGGTCACAAAATAGAGGAAGAAGTGAAGGCTATGCAAAGTGAAATAAGGGAAAATGTACAGGGAACCCACAGTGAAAAGAAAGAATCCAGGACTCGCATCAACGATTTGGAGCAGAAGGAAGAAACAAACATTCGACCAGAGCAGAATGAAGAAACAAGAATTCAAAAAAAAAAAAAAGAAGAAGAGAGGCTTAGGAACCTCCAGGAGAACTTTAAATGTTCCAACATCCAGATCATAGGGATGCCAGAAGTAGAGGAGGAAGGGGAAGAAATGGAGAACTTACTTGAAAAAATAATGGAGAACTTCCCCAATCTGGCAAAGGAAATAGACTTCCAGGAAGTCCAGGAAGCCCAGAGAGTCCCAAAGAAGTTGGACCCAAGGAAGCGCACACCAAGGCACATCATAATTACATTTACCCAAGATTAAAAATAAGGAGAGACGCTTAAAAGCAGCAAGAGAAAAGCAGACAGTTACCTACAGAGGAGTTCCTGTGAGACTATCGGCTGATTTTCAAAAGAAAACTTACAGGCAAAAGGGGGCTGGAAAGAACTGTTTGAAGTCATGAAAGGCAAGGACCTACATCCAAGATGACTCTATCCAGCAAAGCTCTCATTTAGAATGGAAGGGCAGATCAAGTGCTTCCCAGATAAGGTCCAGTTCAAGGAGTTCATCATCCCCAAGCCCTTATGATATGAAATGTTAAAGGGACTTACCTAAGAAAAAGAAGATCAGAAGTATGAACAGTAAAATGCCAACGAACTCACAACTATCAACAACTGAAGCTAGAAACAAACACAAAAACAAACTAAGCAAACAATTAGACCAGGAACAGAATCACAGAAATAGAGATCACGTGGAGGATTACCGGGGGGGGGGGGGGGGGGGGAAGGGNGAGCGGGGGGGGGGGGGGGTGGAGAATGGGGAGAGTAGGGTAAAAGGTACAGGGAATAAGAAGCACAGCCCTGGTTGGTGTAGCTCAGTGGATTGAGCGCGGGCCTGCGAACCACATGATCGCAGTTCAATCCCCAGTCAGGGCACAAGCCTGGGTTGCAGGCCAGTTCCCAGCAGGGGACCCAGGAGAGGCAACCGTACATTGATGTTTCTCTCCTTCTCTCCTTCCCTTCCCTTTCGCTCTAAAGATAAATAAATAAAATCTTAAAAAAAAACCATGAGTTGTGAAACTTTAAGAAACTTGAAAGAAAGAAAGAGAAAGAAAGAAAGAAAGAAAGAAAGAAAGAAAGAAAGAAAGAAAGAAAGAAAGAAAGAAAGAAAGAAAGAAGGCCCTGGCTGGTGTAGCTCAGTGGATTTAGCGCGGGCCTGCGAACCACACGATTGTGGTTCGATTCCTAGTCGGTGCACATGCCTGGGTTGCAGGCCAGTTCCCATGTTCCCGGCAGGGGACGAATGAGAGGCAACCATACGTTGATATTTCTCTCTCTCTCTCCTTCCCTACCCTGTAAGATAAATAAATAAAATCTTTAAAAAAAAGAAGCACAAATGATAAGTACAAAATAGACAGGAGGTTAAGAATAGTATAGGAGATGCAAAAGCCAAAGAACTTTTATATACGACCCATGGACATAAACTAAGGGCAGGGGATGGCGAATGCTGGACAGAGAGGGAGTGCAGAGCACAGGGGAATAAAGGGGACAAAAATGGGACCACTGTAGCAGCATAAGCAATAAAATATATGTGTTTTTTTTTAAAGGAACTCACCCCACTATATTTTCCTCTAGGAGTTTTATGGTTTCAGGTCTTATGTTCAAGTCTTTACTCCATTTTGAATTGATTTTTGTATATGTTGTAAGATAGGGATCCAGTTTCATTACTTTACCTGTATCTGTCCAGTTTTCCAAAAATATTTTTGAAGAAACTTTCACCCTTTCCCCATTGTTTATCTTGGCTCCTTTGTGGTAAATTAATTGATGTTATATACATGTGTTTATTTCTGGCCTGTCTATTCTCTTCCATTGATTAATGTGTCTGTATTCATGCCAAAACCATACTGGTTTTCCCAATTTTATTGAGATATAATTGGCATGCAATACTGTATAAGCTTAAGGTGTGCAGCTTAATGGCTTGACATATGCATGTATTGCAAAAAGGTTACTACAGTAAGTTTAGTTAACATCCATCACCTCATATAGTTCCAAAAAATAGATTTTTTTCCTTATGATGAGAACTTTTAGGACCATAGTATTTTGGTTACTATGGTCCTAAATACTATGGTCCACCATACTATTTTGATTACTACAGCTCTGTAACGTAGTTAGAAATCAAGACGTGTGACTCTTCCAGCTTTGTTCTTTGTCACGATTGCTTTAGCTATTTAGGGTCCTTTGTGGTCCCCAAAATTTTAACATTGTTTCTTCTATTTCTGAAAAAAAACGCCATTGGAATTTTAATAGTCATTGCACTGTATCTGTAGATTCCTTTGGATAGTATGACATTATAATAACATTAATTCTTCCAATCTATGAACATGGAATATCTTTCCATTTATTTGTGTCTTTTCAATGTATTTAATCAGTCTTATAGTTTTTTTAAAAAATGTTTATTTATTTATCTTTAGAGGGGAAGGGAAAGAGAGAAGGAGAGAAATATCAGTGTATGGTTGCCTCTCGTGAGTCCCCTGCTGGGAACTGGCCTGCAACCCAGGCATGTGCCCTGACTGGGAATAATCAGTCTTATAGTTTTTATTGTACATATCTTTCACCTTCTTAGTTAAATTTATTCCTCAGTATTTTATTTTTTTAATGTGATTGTAAATAGAATTGTTTCCTTAATTTTTATTTCTGAGAGTTCATGGTTAGTGTATAGAAATGCAAATGATTTGTGTGTATTGATTTTCGAGCTAACTTTATATATTGATTTTGCTGATGTAGTGAATGGTTTTTGGACTTTATTTTATGTAGCAGTTGGCACATTGACCATTCCTTCCATTTGGAGGATGATTTACTCGTGGTTTTTGTGACACCACGCTCTCCTAGCTTTACTGTTTGCTCTTCGGCCACCACTTCCCCCTCCCTCTTTTGGCTTCATCATTCTTCACCTTTTCCTTAAGTGTTGGTGTCTGATGAGGTTATGGCCGAGGCCCTTTTCTCACTCTGCACAGTCTCAGTGGGTGATCTTATCTATTCGTGTAGCTTTAATAGTCATATACACGCTGATGGCTCCCATCTCTATAGCTCCTGCCTACATTTCTTTCCTGAACTCAAGAGCCATATACCCAACTGCTTCCCAAATATCTCCCCTTGGATATCTCATAGACACTTTAGACTTGGCAGGTCCAAAGTTTATATCTACTTTCAATCCTAACCTGAGGATATGTTTATTGATTAGAGAGAGAGGAGGAGATAGAGAGACACATAGATATAATATAGAGAGCCATTGATATGAGAGAGAAACACTGTTTGATTGCCTCCCGTATGTGCTCCAACAGGGGATTGAACCTGCAACCTAGGTATGTGACCTGGCCAGGGATTGAACGTGCAACTTTTTCTTTCTTTCTTTCTTTCTTTCTTTCTTTCTTTCTTTCTTTCTTTCTTTCTTTCTTTCTTTCTTTCTTTCTTTCTTTCTTTCTCTCTTTCCTTCTTTCTTCTTTCTTTCTTTCTTCTTTTTCTTTTTTTTTCTTTTTTGGTGTATGGGACAACACTCCCACCCAATGAGTGACCAGTCAGGGTAACAAGTCCAGAATTTAATTCAGTACTTTCTCCCTGAAACCTGTACTTCTTAGGGTGTTCTCTGTCTCAGTGAATTATTCCATCGTCCATCCAACCACCGCAGCCATAAATTCTGATTCCCTCTTTGAGTTACTCTCTTAACAACCACATACAATCCATTCACCAATCATGTTGACATTTACCTCCTAAATATTCTCTTACTCAGAGATTCTTCACGTGGGGTTCATGGACTCTGGAGGGTTTCAAAGAATCCATGGACATACTGAGTTGCAGGCAAAATTTGGCATAATCGTGTATATTAACATTTTTCTCAGATAGGTCTGTGATTCAACAAAAAGTCAAGAGCCCTAACTACATTTATTTCTTTAAAAAAGATTTATTTATTTATTTCCAGAGAGAGGGAAAGGGAGGGAGAAAGAGAGGGAGACAAACATCCATGTGCCAGAGGAACATCAATCGGTCCCTCTTGCACGACTTCAGTGGGAACCAGTCAGGGCACCACATTTATTTTTCATCCATCCTCCCACTTTGACCAGATGTAGTCACTACAGAAGACTCTATCTCTAGTAACGGTCTCTCTGCTCTCTTAGTTCTGTGAATGAGCAGGGATCTTGCTGCGGACATGAGCTGAGGCTAGCAGGGCTGGATGCACTCTGCCCCAGGGGACTCCTGTGTGCCACAGTGGCTTGCTCATCTCCCTGCTTTAGGCCAACAGATCATTTATTTCCCCCCCTTTCTCCCCCTCCCTATCTGCTTCTTCATCTCCTCCTTTTCTCTTTCCCTCGTTTTCTTTCCCTTCTTCTTTGCCTTCCCCAGCTTCTTCCTCATGCTTCATTAACACACTAATTATAGGGTAATCAGATCTTTCACACACATAGCTTGATCCTCTTAAAACCAAAACTGCAGGCAGCATTCACCCAGCTCGTGGGCTCTCACTTGCAGAGAGTCCCTAATAGCCCCCCCCAACACAGAACAGGAGGGGGAGTGGGGACACTGAGCTTGGAGGTGTGAGGTCAGTTAATAGGGAGACCTCAGCCCCAAGTATAGCTATCATAGGTCCAGATAATTATGGGGGTCAGGTAAAGGAATCATAGACTCTACAAATTTTATTAAAATTTACAGTTTGGAAGCAATTTTAAAAGGCATCTAACCCAGTCTTCCTCCATCTCATACAGAAGGTCCTTTTTTTAAAAAAAGATTTTATTTATTTATCTTTAGAGGGGAAGGGAAGGAGAGGAGAGAAATATCAATATATGGTTGCCTCTTGTGAGTCCCCTGCTGGGAACTGGCCTGCAATCCAGGCATGTGCCCTGACTGGGAATCGAACCGCGATCATCTGGTTTGCAGGCCCGCGCTCAATCCACTGAGCTACATCAGCCAGGGCCAGATGGTCCTTTTTGATTCCTTTCTTTCCTCACCCTATGCAACCATCAACAAGTTCTGTTGGCTTTACTCTGAAACATAGTCCATTCTGCTCCATTGATCTTTGAGTCTATTCTTTCTCCAATACCACTCTCTTCTGTACTGTAGCTTTATAGTACCCTGGCTGTCTTGAAATCAGGTAGTATGAATTCTCCAACTTTATTCTTTTTCTTTAGAATCATTTTGGTAGTGCTAGGTCTTTTGCTTTCCCACATAAACTGTGTGTGTGTGTGTGTGTGTGCGCGTCTATGTCGAAATACTTTATTTCGGTGTGAAGATGGGAAGCTGGAAAACACACTGTATTTAAAAATCTTGGCACATAAACTTTACAATTACTTTTTCTATATCTACAAAATAGCATGGTGGGATTTTCATTGAAATTATGTTGAATCTAGAAATCAAGTTTGGGAAGAACTGACATTTTTACAACACGGTACTGAGTCTTCCTGTCCACGAACATGGAATATCGCTCCATTTCTTAGCTCTTTTTTGATATCATTCACTAGTGTTTTGTAGTTTTCCACATTCAGATCTTGCTAACTCTTTATATTTTTATTAAATTTATATGTAAGTATTTCATTGTTTCGCAGCTATTGTAAATGATAACTGTTTTCTTAGAAATTCAAATTCTAAAAGTTAGTTGGTATCAGGAAAGCAATTGATTTTTATGTATTGACCTTGTGTTCTAAAACCTTGCTACATATATTCTTGTTAGTTACAGGAGGGCTTATTTGCAGATTGGGAGTTTGTACAATCCCACCCATTTCGATAAATTGTATTTTCATTTCTATTTCACTCAAAATATTTAAAAATTTAATTGATTTTATTTTTTAAGATTTTATTTATTTATCTTTAGAGGGGAAGGGAAGAAGAGAAGGAGAGAAATGTCAATGTATGGTTGCCTCTCATGGGTCCCTGCTGGGAACTGGCCTGCAACTCAGGCATGTGCCCTGACTGGGAATCGAACCGCGATCCTTTGGTTTGCAGATTCACTCAAAATATGAAAAATTATCTCTTGAGATTTATTTGACCCATATATTATTTACAAACATGTTGTTTAATTTCTAAACATGTAGGATTTCCCAGCAAATTTTGTCTTACTGATTTCCAATTTAATTCCATTGTGTTCTGAGAGCATGCTTTGTGTGATTTCTATTCTTTTAAATTTGTTAAGATGTGTTATATGGTTCAGAATATGGTCTATCTTGGTGAGTATTCACTGTGAACTTGAGAGGGATGCACTTTCTGCTGTTGTTGGATGGTCTACAAATGCCAATGAGATCAAGCTGATTGATAGTGTTTGGGTAAAAATATATCCCGAGTCTGTCCACTTATCTTTCTCTATCATCACTGTCTTAGCCCAAGCTATCATGGCCTCTTGCCTGTACCTCTTAACTGGTCTACTTGTTTCCCGTTCTGTGCCCACTTTACTCCATTCCCCAATTCCCTCAAATTCCCAGCTCAAAATCTTCCAATGCCTTTTCATTGTACCTAGAAGAAAATCTAAACACCTTCCCGTGACTGACATGGTCCGACACAGTCTTGCTCCAGAACTCCTTTCCTTCCTCATCCGATACCAGTGCCTCTTGGTCCCTCCAGTCAGATTTCACCCTGAAGTCCTTTGAATACACCGAGCTCATTTCCACACAAGGGCCTTTGCCCTTGTCTGAAATGACACGACTCTAGGACTTCCTAAAATGACTGTCTTCTTCTTGTCATTCAACTCCCCTCAACCGTCACCCCCTTGGAGAGACCTTCCTTGGCTACTCGGTTTAATCTTAATCCCCATCTCCACCCAATCATACTACCTTTGCACATTCGTTTGTTTGCAGAGCACTTTTGAGTTTTTGAAATTATCTTGTTCATGTATTTGTTTGTTTGGACCTGTCATCCGTTCTCTAAAACGTGAGCTTCAGGAGAGGAGGGACCTTCTTCACCACTGAGTCGTCAGCACTTGGAACAGAGCCTGGCGGCCACATATTGACTGAATGGCCACGCTTATGCTTGAACCTTGCCGCTGACTTGGAGCCGCCTTCTCTGACCCACAAGGTAGCCAATGTCTCTTTGAATGGCTTTTTATGTTAGACATTTCATCTTTCTCTCGAGCTAAATACTACAGTCTTGACCACCTAAACCAATTAGAAGAGAAAAAATTTGTGATCATTACAAACGATACAGAGGAAGCATTTAAAATTTGACTCTCGTTTGTGACAAGAGTTCTTAGCTTACTAAGAGGGAACTTTCTTTAAAAAAATGTTTTTATACTTATCCAAGGATATATATATTTTAAATTGATTTGAGAGAGAGAGAGAGGGAGGGAGGGATGGTGGGGGGGGAAGAGAGAGAGAGAGAAAGAGATTGATGTGAGACGAAAACATCAATCAGTTGCCTCCCCTATGTGCTCTGACCTGACTGGGGATCGAACCCGCAACATAGGCATGTGCCCTTACTGGGAATCCAACCCACAATCTTTTTGGTGTATTGGACAGTGCTGTAAACAACTGATCCACCTGGTCAGAGTGAGAAGGAACTTTCTTAAAATGGTAAAACCACCCTCCAAAATCCTACAGTAAACATGTATAATGGTGAAACATTGAAAGTTTTCCCTTTAAGATGAGTAAGAAAACAGATTTATCCTTTATCACCCCTTTTGTTCACCATTGAACTGGAGATCCTACGCAATAAGAAAAGGACATAAAATAACAGGAATAAGGATTTGGAAGGAAGAAACAAAAGTGTCTGTTTTTTTTTGTTTTTTGTTTTTTTTGCTTTTCTTTTATCTTCTACCCACTGATTCTCCTTCTGTTTCCTGGAGGTCCACAGACCGAAGCTTTCCCCTCTTCTGTGTGACAGCCTGGCTCTTCTTCTCTTTGTGGACCCGATACCTCATCTATGAAATAAAGGGTTGGACATGGTTATTCTAAAATGCTCCTTGTGGTGTCATCCTTCCATGATTCTATCAGTCCATATCCTCTCTCCGACAGCCTAAGCTTCTCGATTTTCTTCAACAGTTTCTGGTAGTGATGATTTCCAGAGCCCTCCTTTCCTATCAACACACTCTATTTTATTTAAAAAAATATATGGCGCCCCACACCAGGACAGAAGGTGAAAAAACATAGAGTACAAAAAGTACAGGGAGTTCGACTGAAAACAGAGCCTAAAACTGAAATGGAAGAGAGAGGCAGCAGAGGAAATGGGCTGGGGGGGGGGGGGGGCAGGCAGGGGGCAGCCTCCGAGGAAGAAGTTGCCTGGCAGGAGAGAGCTCCTTGACTTCTTTTCCTGGGATGGGAGGAGGGTTCATCTCCTGCATGGTTTGGGGGACACTGATGGAAACTGAGTTTGTGGTTGGCCACAAGCATTTAGTGGTTCTGTCCGTCCTTCCTTACAGCTGTCCTACCCCTGGGCTCAAGGACTCTTCCTCCTGTACCTGGGACGGGGAGAGGGGTATTGAAAAAAGTCAACTCATGACGGAAAGGGAAGCCGCACAGAGCCAGGTCCCTGTCCAGGAGGCAGGAGCAGCCGCCACAGTGGGAGGGAGCAGCAAGCCAACAGCTGAGTGAGACAAGGCCTGGGTTATTTTTTTTCCAGTTTGTTGGCATGTGGGTGGATTTTTCTCCTTTTTTCTTCTCCCCTGCTCTCTGCCGTTTCCACAGAGATGTGGGAGTTTGCAAATTTGTCTCAGTGGAGGGGAGAGACAAGAACTGATTTGGGGGGGTCCTCATCAGGGCCAGGGGAACAGGGAAGGACACTGCAATTCTGGTAGCAAGAAAACGAGGATCTAGCCCTGGCTGTTGTGGCTCAGTGGATTGAGCTCTGGCCTGTGAACCAAAGGTCACTGGTTCGATTCCAAGTCAGGGCACATGCCTGGGTTGCAGGCCAGGTCCCCAGTCGGGGGCGCACGAGAGGCAACCACAAGTTGATGGTTCTTTCCCTCTCTTTCTCCCTCCCTTCCCTGCTGTCTAAAAAAATAAATAAAATCTTTTTAAAAAACCCTAGGATCCGTTCTCTGATGGCGACACTAGGGTGAGAAAAGCTCTCAATCTCTCTCCTCTTGATGCTTCTCATCTGGGCTCAGCTCTTGGCTCTCAAATGCATCCCACGTGGTGATTGCAAAAGCCTCTCCTTGCTGTGTAATGCCAAATGCCCTGGCTTCAGGGCCCTGGATGAACTGTGGGCACACCTGAGACTCTTCACCCTCCAGGGTGCTCTCCTCCCCAGTATCTCTGAGGGGGTTGGGTGATCCAAGGAACTGTTGTGTTTGTTTGTTTGTTTTTGCTAGTTATACGTTTGAAGGATTTTAAAAAAAACACCCAGTACCTATAGTTCGTGCTAAGTGCCAAATGAGTGTTTCAGGCTTTAAGTGAGGGAAGCTTTCTGAAAGGGTTAAGGAGTGGGTAGTTTAGGCAAGGCTTCCTGGAGGGCGTGGGACCCAGACACAATGATGAAATAGGTGAGGGCATGCCAGGCAGAGGCAAAGAGCACTGGGCTGTGGGTTTGGAGACCTAGATCCCAGTTCCGTCATCAGCTTACAATGTGCTGCTGAACAAGGACCTTATTTCCCTTCTGTTGAGCTTTCTTTCCTCCTCTGGAAAATGGGCTGCATGTCTAATGCTCTGCAGCTTCGTGGAGCCGGAGCCCTCATCCCTGCCCTTGAGGGTTATGAGCCATCTAATGGAATCGTGTGCACGCAGAGTGCATTGGACGCCATAGAGGGGTCGGAGGACCAACGGTCCCAGTTTGCCTGGGGTTTAGAGGCCCCCTGGGAAGCAGGATTTCAGTGCTGAAACAATCCCGGGCAGAACAGGATAGTTTGTCACCCTAGCAAGGACCTCATCCACTAGTCATCACCACCACCATCATCACCATCATCACCATCGTCATCATCACCACTAGAGGGCAACATTCTCTTAGGCCTGGCAGTAGGTCTAACTCCACCCAAAAGGCACAGAGCTGTCCCCTGATTCCAGGACCAACCAATCCTCTCAGCCCTTTTCTTCTAGAGGAGAACGCTGGAGAACAGAGGCATCCTTGGACCTCCGATGTCAGGAGCTTTCTTTTTGCCTTGCCAGCCGCATGTGGTCTGATTTTGCCAATCGTGCTAGAACCCCACTCAGCACTCAGGTGTCCCCCAGTCTGTCCCTCTATGGCAGAACTGACCCGCTTCTCAGGGGGCTGGAGACATAGAAAAAGGCTGACACACAGCTTTGGTTTGTCTGAATACAACAGGCATTGCCTCAAGGCTGTGCTGTGCGGCCCGCGCTTTGGCGTCTGGCAGCGTGCACATCCCGCAAGGCCAGCTGCACTGATCAAGGAGCTGGCTTCCTCCTTCCTAAGGAACTGATTTCTATACAACTTTATACCCCTTATCACCCTGAATTGTAGTTATAATTTATCTGTCAGATATCCCATTAGATTGTTGATTTAGGTATTCAACAAATACGAATAGCTTATGGCTTACTTACCACGTCCCAGGGTTTTTTTGGTTTTTTTTTTGGCCAGGCTTGCGCTACAATGTGGAGCAAGAGACAGAGTTTCTGCCCTTCTACAGCCAACAGTCTAGTGAAGGAGGCAGGAGGGAAGCAAACAAAGAACCTCACAAATCAATATATAATTACACACTTGCTAAGTTTAAGGAAGAAAGACTCACTGAGAGGCTATATCAGCGGGCTCTACGACGTCTGGGAGAGAAGGCGCCACTGATGAACTGACATTTGAACCGAGATCTGAAGGATGAATAGGCGGTAAGTAGGCAGTGAAAACAGCTTTACACGCCAACAGAACAGCAGGTGCACAGGGCCCGAGAAGGGAAAAGCCCAGCTCCCTGGAGGAGCTGTTTCCTCCTTGAAGGCACAGCCTGCCTCTTGTTCGCCTCTTTCTATAGCTCTAGCCCTGGCACACAGAGATGCCAAATAAATGTCTGTGGAACTGAATTGGATAACATTTTGTCTTGGAAAGCTTCATAGGTCAGGGTCAAAGCACCTAGCTTCTAGCTCCAGCCCTTCTGGGCAATTCAGTCCCATTTTCTACCTGTTCGCTGGGTGCCCACTATACGCAAGGACCTCGAGCCGGGCCTATTGAGGGGGTTGAAAGCTCCCTGCAGCTGCATGCGATCAGGTGAAGGGCCCGACAGGCATGCAGGCCCCTTGCCCTCTCTGGGCCTCCTCCTCTCCACTTCGACAACGAGAGATGAGGGTTACAGGATCTCTAAGGCCCCTTCCAGCTCTAACAGACTTGATCTGCTCTTCCTTGAATAACGGCCGGTTAGATGGCAATGGGAACAACGAGGCTGATTCTTCTGTTTCTCCTGTTCTATAGGACTCACGTGGACTAGGACTGGAGAAATGCAGGCTTGGGTTCTGTTTACGGACCATTTGTCCTTTTGCAAGAGTCTTGGGAACAGTAACAGTTCACTGCTTTGGGCTAGAATGTTCTAGCATTCGATGAACCTTTGTTTCTTTCTTTCCTGTCCCCTCTTCCCACTCCACCCCCAGTCATCTTTTTTACATCTAGAACTGTTTTTGCATATATCAGGGAGAGCCCTTAAAATCATCTTATCCAACCGCCCCATCCGGTATTCACATTCCCTGTTCAATAGAGCCTCCCAGTGAGGCCACGCAGCCACTATCTGAAGACCTCCAGTGATGGGGAGTTCCCCATCTTTGCTGAGCTTCGCCTGTGAGGAGATTTCCTTCCCAAAGGGAAGGAAATCTCTCCCCATAATTTTCATCCATTGTTTCTGGCTGTACCCTTTGGAGCGAAGCACAACAATGCCACTACATTGCCCGCCCCCCACCGCCACTGACAGCCTATTGGCTATTTGAAGCCAGGAATCATGTCTTCCTGAGCCAGCTCTCCTCAAGGCCAAATAGCACCTGTTCCTCCCAATGCTCTTTACTGGTTCGAATCCCCTTAGCACCGGTAAATATAATTTAGTTTATGTAAGATGTATATCCTGCCTACTTTAAAGAGGATCTTAGGCAACTCATCACTTGCGACGTGAAAGAAAGACAATTGGGACTAAAAATGTGGAAGAAAACAGAGCAGAGACCATGTAAAGGAAGCCCGAATAGATGTTGCCAGGTACCTAAAATGAACTGGATTATAATTGGACTCTGCATTTGGCTCAAAGTTTTATGGCAGCTAGGACAAAATTGGAAACGCATTGGGCTGTGTGGTTTTATGTTCTGACAGGATCAAGCTTACAAATCATCTTCACAGAGAAAATTGTTCCTAAAACGAAACTCCTGACTGGCCTAGTAGGATGGCTTTCTGTGAGACTGTTCAAGACTGACAGGCACTTTGGCTACATCTTGGCCCTTCCCCCAGTAGGGAGAAAAGGACTGGAAGGATAATTAATTAATTAGACAAATGCTGTCTCAGTTTTAAGTACTGCTATCTCCTTAGGGATCCCCACAGAGATAAGCGTCTTCCTTTTCCCTCCCATTTTCCTTCTCCTATGTTTCTCACAGATGGTCACTTCCCTACAGCTCTGCTTCTAAAGTCTGCAATCTTAAGACTCTTTGGAACACCAAACCTCAGCAAATAACCCAAATAAGAAATCGTAGCCTAGTGGTTACACAGCAAGTCTGTGCAAATTATTTCCCTCCAGTCCTCAGTGTCCTCATGTGAAAATCGAGTTCATGTCTGAGGTCGCTTCAGCTCTGATATTTGGGACTATAAACTCTTTGAGGGAAAGACCAATGATTTCTGTTTTTAAATCTGATTTTCCCATCGTGTGTCTGGCAGTTAACAGGTACAGAAGATCTGCTTATGAGAAGAGCTGTGAGAATCCAATAGGAAAACCCAATTTGAACAGATGCCACCTTTGCATGGGAGGAAAATATTTCATGGCTCTCATTGTCATGACAAGTTCTTGTTGACTGGGTACCGGCAGTGGGAAGATGTGGTTTTCAGGGCTCTTTTCTGCTTGAGCTCTGCACGCCTTGGCAAAGCTGGCTCTAGGGTAATCATACCAGGGACCCAAGCTTCTGGGAAATGCCTTTGGGGAGGCAGTAGGCACAACAAGTAACCAACACAAGACCCACCTCGTAGTGTGGAATATTCAGTATATACAGTGTCCAGGTGAACCCCCTCCCCTCCTGCCATGTTGCTCTCTTGCTCAAAAACCTTCCATGGGCCCTGGCTGGTGTAGCTCAGTGGATTGAGCGTGGGCCTGCGAACCACAGGATCGCGGTTCGATTCCCAGTCAGGGCACATGCCTGGGTTGCAGGCCAGTTTCCAGCAGGGGACTCACAAGAGGCAACCATACATTGATATATCTCTCCTTCTCTTTCCCTTCCCCTCTAAAGATAAATAAATAAAATCTTTAAAAAATCATTAAAACAAAAAACCTTCCATGACTTTTCATTGTCTATAAAAAAAGGTCCAGCCCTGGCCGGGTAGCTCAGTTGGTTAGAGCATCGTCCTGATACTCCAAGGTTGTGAGTTTGATTCCCGGTTAGGACATATGCAGGAAGCAACTGATGAGCGCATGAATGAGTGGGGCAGCAAATCAACCCCCCCCTCACAGAGAGAGAGAGAGAGAGAGAGAGAGAGAGAGATCTGATGCTCCAGTTTGTTCATGAGTCTTCTCCAAACTGAATCAAGCCACGTCTTCCCATCTCCTCCTGTCCCTCACAACACACACACACGTCTCTCATACTCTCTTCAACCAAACCGTATGTGGTTCCCCAAACAAGCACTGTTTTCCTGATTGTTCCTTTCCTCCCACTGGACATGGCTCCCTTCCACAGGTATTTCTCAGCTCTACTACTTCTACCTGTAGAAATCCTAAGCTCGGCTCAAATACCTTGACATCTATAAAAAATATCCCAGCACCACAGTCTGGGTGCCTCCACTCTGTCTTGTTAGCCCTGTGTGTGACTTATGCTTGTAGCTCTCCGACCGGATTGGGAGTTCCCTAAGGGCACAGGCAACGTCTGATTCACTGAGAGCTCTCCATCACCCTTCCCTGTTCTGTTTTTCTCCACCTATGTTAGTTTCCTAGGGTTGCCATAACAAAGTGTCGCACACTGGGTGGCTTAAAGCAGTGGATATTTATTCTCTGTCAGTTCTTGAGGTTAGAAGTGAGAAATCAAGGTCAGCAGGGCCATAATTTCTGAGGGTTCTAGGGAATAATCCTTCACTGCCTCTTCTGGTTTCAGGTGGTTGCCGGCCACCTTGGCATTCCTTGGGTTGTGGACTCCAATGCTGCTTCCTCCTTCACGTGGCATTCTCAGTGTGCCTGGGTCTATTACGTCCAAATTTCCTTTTTCTTATAAGGACACTCATCATTGAATTAGGACCCACGCCAATAGAGTATGACCTCACCTTAACTTGAACAAATCTGCAAAGACACTCATTTCCAAATAAGGTTACATCCACAGGATGGACATCAAGTTTTGGAGAATTTTATTCAACCCAGTACACCATCTAACATGCTCTCTATAGTCTCTATGTTTATGGTCTTTCTCCCCCCGTGAGCTCTCTGAAGTTAGAGATTGCTGTCTCTTTTGTTTACCGCTGTCTTCTCAGTGTCTAGGATAGTGACTGACACATAGTAGGCATTCAGCAAACACTTTGTGAACGAGTCTTTGCATCTGTCTGTCCCTACCCACAGGGAATCTGAATGAGAGAAGCAGAGATAAGGGCAGAATGCAATAGTTGCCTAGGACATAACACATGCTCTGTAAGTGTTCTCTGGATGAATAGAAGTTTGATGGCTGTATTGATTTAACACTTATGGAGCAACAGTTTCGTCCAATGTGTGAGGAAAGGTATGAAGAAGTGAGAAGGAAACATCCGAGCATCCTGGCTAGGCCTCTGGGTGAACGTAGGCAAGTCATTCAAACTCTGGGCTCTCCTTTCTCACTGCAAAAGGGAGGTAATAACGGTGCCCGCCTCACTGGGCTGCCATGAGGATCACGGGACTTTGTACGTGGAAAGAGCTTAGCGCAGTGCCTGTCGCGTAGGAAGCTCCGCAGACGCGTTCGTTATTATTACTGCGATCGCTGTTAGGTGCTGGACTCTGTGTTTTGCAAGGTGTTTTTCGAAGCAGCTTTATCAAGGTATAATTCACATACCATTACATTCTCTCTTAAAAATGTCTAATTCAGTGGCTCTTAGTGAACAGGATTGTGCAGCCATCACCACAATCCAGTTTTAGAACATGTTCATCCTCTCCCCCCACCAAAAAAAAAAAAAAAACCCAAACCACATACCCATCACCAGTCACTCCTCTTTCCCCAACCCATGCCCTAGTTCCTGGAAATCACTACTCTTTGTCTCCATGGATTTGCCTATTCTGGAATTTTAGATAAAGGGGATCATACAATATGTGTCCTTTTGAGTCTCTTTTAGCATCCTGTTTTCAAGGTTCACCCGTGTTTTGGCATGCATCAAGACTTCATTCCATTGTATGGCTGAATAATGTTCCACTGTGTGGATGTGCCACATTTTCTCACCCTATTCACCATCAATAGATGGCTGTTTGATTGTTTCCATGCCCTGACGATTATGAATAAGGCTGCTATGAACGTTCATGTTCAAACATGTGCGTGGAAGCATGTATTTATTTCTCTTGTGCATCTACCTAGGAATGAAATTCCTGGGTCGTATGGTAACTTTGTGTTTAACATTTTGAGACACTTACAAATTGTTTTCCAAATGGATGCACCATTTTACATTCCCACCAGCAAAGAACGAGGGTTCCAATTTCTTCACTTGCTCACCAATACTTCTCTTTGTCTGTCCTTTTTATTTTAGCTCTCATGGTGGGTGTGAAATGGTATCTCAGTGTGTGTGTTTTAAGAAGCTGGTGTTTCTTTTTCA
Source organism: Sturnira hondurensis (assembly GCF_014824575.4). Classification (NCBI taxonomy): domain Eukaryota; kingdom Metazoa; phylum Chordata; class Mammalia; order Chiroptera; family Phyllostomidae; genus Sturnira; species Sturnira hondurensis. The sequence goes on along the minus strand of NW_028086142.1, from coordinate 239,490 downwards.
ACAACCTTATTTCCATTTTCCATTTAGGAGCATGTGGAAGAACAGCTTAAGACCACCCAGTGGTTATTCTTACCCTTTCAGTGAACTCGGGCTGAGCAGCAGTAAAAACTCTGGGAGCCGGAGCAGTCTCTATGCACCCTGAAATTCCTCCCTGGTCACAGCCTTTTTCAGCGGCAGCCTGCCCTCCCCTTTCAATCTCTTTAGGATCTTTGTGGAAGTAAAGATCAGGCAGGACCTCCCATGGATGCTCGCAGGATATGGCCCTGCACATGCACAACAAACAGACCCGCTGAGTGAGCTCCCTTGCTGTCGCAGGGATGGCAATGTCCACGCAGCACAGAGGAAGCGTCTGTGTGACACAGAGCGACGGTAGGCAGGTTAACATAAGACACCTCTGTGAGAGGCTGATGGCCAGCCCTGGGATCGGTAGTCACGGGAAGCCAGTGGCTTCTAGCGGGCTGTCTGATTCTGGTTAGTGAAGGTTCCAGGAACGAGGCAGCCAGCGGCAGTAGTGGCCCTGGTGGCAGCAGCAAACCAGCACGGCTCGCTGGCCAGTGTCCCTGGACAATGTGATACTAACATCAGCAGGGTTTTCAGTGGCACGATCTGCCCGCAGAAGCTTCTTCCAGCCTCTCTTCAGATGTATGATGCAGATACTATCACTTTTCCTATTTTTCCTTTTAAATACTTTTCGTTTTTTTGGTGTGTGTGCGTGATTGCCTTTTTCATTTTTTTATTGTTGTTCAAGTACAGTGGTGTCCATCCCCCCCCACTGCTCCCCCCACTCCAGCCGTCCCCTCTTCCCACCGTTGACCCTGCCCTCCTTTGATTTCGTCACTTTTCCTTTTGTAGATGTGCCATTTCATTTGAAAGTCAAGGTTTGTGCCACCTAGGTGGGTTTCTGCTGCAAGGAATTTAAGGACGTCCCCCTCCTTCATCTGCAGAACAGCAAGGCATCTGGACATTGTGAAACTTCCCCTTTCAGTCACAACAGGAGCCCAGAAAAACACCCTGGGAAGCTCATTGTGGTTTTGATTTGCCTTGCCCTGAGGGCTAATGATGTGGAGAATCTTTTCACGTGCTCACTGATCATTTGTACATCTTCTTCGGAGAAATGTGCATTCACATCAGTGTTGGGTTGTTTACCTGTAAGAGTTCTTTACATAATCTGGACGCAAAGCCCTTAGGAGATATATCACTTGCACACATTTTCTCCCATTCTGTGGGTTATCTTCTCTGCACCAGACATTTTTGCATGCTTTTTTCCAAGACCACCTTGTGAGGTAGGTGTTATTGGTAGGGAAATGAAAGTTCAGAGAGAAGATGAAATTGAAATCGCTTTTTTTTTTCTGATTAGAAAACTCACGCTTTCTCCTCTACCGCAATGTGCTCACAAAGGGGAATGAAGCCATGTTTTTGGATTTAAGGAGTTCGGTCCGGCAGAGGACAAAAAACAAGAATGCAAACGAGTGCACTATGAAGCACAGTTCCACTTGTCCCAGTTCCAAATGCCACAAGAGAAGTGTGGAGGAAGTGCAGTGGGAAGTCAAGAGGGGAGGAAAAGTGAGCACTTCTAGATGGCGAAATCAGGGCTGGCTTCAGGAAGGTGGCATTTAAGTCTTGAAGGATGGGTACAGTTTCACTGCATGGAGATAATGGGCTGAATGGGGGAGACATTTCCAAAGAAGAGCAGAAAATGAGGGTTGAAGGAATACACGGAGCTTTGATCCTAAGTCTGTCTGCGATGGTGAGTCCCAGGGCTTATTGGAATGGGAGATGCTGAGACTGCTTTGGTTTGAGGACCCCAGGCACTGACTAAGTTGGGGGGTTATCTGACACTTGGGATTGGAAGACCCAAAGGGGATAGGGAGTCCATGGTATGCCTAGATCGGGGGCGGGGGGGGGGGGCGGAGGGCTGCCTGAGAAGGGGGTTCCTGGGATGTCTTAGATGACTGTCTCGGGCCTGGCGGACCCGAGATGCATTCGGACGGATTGGCATGGAGGGCTTCGTTAGGCAGCGTTGGGTGAGGACCCTGGGACCCGTGAAGGGAGCGATCTCCCTCAGCCTGTGACGGGGCTGGCCCGGGTGCCCGGGGCGGGTCTGCTCTGGGCGCTGGGGGCTGTGGCAGGTGGGGCGCGCGGGGGCGGGCCGGGAGAACGGGGTGGGGGCAGGGGCGGGGGGCGGGCCGGCGGCCGGGGCGGTCCCGCGCGGCCGCGCTGCGCAGTCACTCCGCAGCGGGCGGAGCGCCGTGGGCCGCGTCCTCCGGTGCCGTGGTGGTGGCGGTGGCGGCAGAAGCGGTAGCCTCAGCTCCTGCTCCCCGTGCCTCCGGACCCAGCGCTGTCTCCCGGGCCCCCCCGGGCCCCCGGGCCCTCGAGCCCGGTGCGCGCCCTCGCGTCCCGCCGGCCCCCTCCCCCGGCTGGGCCCGGGGGAGGGTGGCGCCGTGAGAGAGCGGGGACCCGGCTTTCCTGCCCCTTCCCCTGTCCCTGGGCAGCCAGGATGGAGGCGGGGTCGGGGCCCCCGGGCGGCCCGGGATCCGAAAGCCCCAACCGGGCGGTGGAGTACCTGCTGGAGCTGAACAACATCATAGAGAGCCAGCAGCAGCTGCTGGAGACCCAGAGGCGGCGCATCGAGGAGCTGGAGGGCCAGCTGGACCAGCTTACCCAAGAGAACCGCGACCTGAGGGAGGAAAGCCAGCTGCACCGCGGGGAGCTGCACAGGGATCCCCACGGCGCACGGGACAGCCCGGGCCGCGAGAGCCAGTACCAGAACCTGCGGGACACCCAGTTCCACCACCGCGAGCTGCGGGAGAGCCAGTTCCACCAGGCGGCCCGGGACGTGGGGTACCCGAACCGGGACGGCGCCTACCAGAACCGGGAGGCGGTGTATCGGGACAAGGAGCGGGACGCTTCCTACCCGTTCCAGGACACTACTGGTTACCCAGCCCGAGAGCGCGACGTGGCCCAGTGCCACCTGCACCACGAGAACCCAGCCCTAGGTCGCGAGCGGGGAGGGCGGGAGGCCGGACCGACGCACCCGGGCCGCGAAAAGGAAGGCGGCTATTCAGCTCGGGAGCGGGGCCAACTAAGCCGTGGCGCATCCAGGAGCTCCAGTCCCGGGGCCGGTGGCGGCCACAGCACCAGTACCAGCACCAGCCCGGCCACAACCCTCCAGAGAAAGTAAGGAACGTGTTTGTACCCCTGCCTCTTCCCCTTTTATTCCTTGTCCAACTTGGCCAGTTGGTAAAGTCAGAACCCGATGCCTGATTCCATGTCCTTCTCTCCTGTCCCATTCTGTTAGGAAGAGCCTGGACCCCTCATGGGGCAGAGGCCCCTTGTCTATCCACCCGAGACTGGGTCAGCCCTATAGGAGCCGGCACCTCTTCTTGCTCAGAACCGCAGCCAGGGAGAGCCTACAGCAGACATCGCCCCTCCACTTTTTTCACTCCCTGGCTGTAGTCTTGCCAGGGGATGGCTTTCCATTTATTTATTTATTTATCTGGGATGTGTTTATTGTGTGTGAAGGTGCCAACTCAGAGCCCCCAGGAAAAGAAAGCCCACCTCCTTTTTGTGTGTGTGTGTGTGTGTGTGTGTGTGCCTGTTGGGGTCTCCACTGCAGGTCCTGAGTGCAGGCCTGATCTTGTCTCCTCTGGCAGCCTCAGCCCCATCCTTTCTCAGGGAGGCAGGTGGGGACCAGAATGGCTGCTGGAAGCTGAAACATCCATCTGAGGGGAACTGCGGTACATCCTGGCCTGGGGAGCAAAGATGGAGGCCTAGTCCGTGGCTAGTTCCTCAAAGACCACCCCCCTCTCCACCTAAAGAAAAACAGCACCCAGCCAAAGAGCAGGCAAGGAAGAGAAGTCTACAGAGCTTCCCTCTTCTTGGCTCAGGGCCAGTGTCTGTGCTGGGGTCTGTGTGCCTGCCTATTTGGGACACCTTGGCATTATTTCCTGGGTTGGTGGGACATGGGCTAGGTCCACTTCTTCCAAGCAGATACCACAGTAAAGCTGCTGGGCAGGTAAATGTCAGGCTGAGAGATGTTAAACTGATAAATGTCAAGGGCATGCAGGTTCACAGGGCTGCCCTAAAGGCTCCCTGATTTCGATTCTGCTGGATTGAAAAGAAGACCGAACTGGGAGTTAGGAGACCCAGGTTCCCCTTCCAGCTCTGCTGTAGATTGGCTTTGTGACCTTGACTGAGTCCCTTCCCCTCTCTGCCCATATCTTTTTCAAAGGCAAGGTCTGCCTTGAATGTTCTTTAGGGGCCACTCCGGCTTAAATTGGATGGTTCTGTCACTAATCCAGCCACACTACAGAGCAAGTCTGAAGTCCTCTAGCGAATGGACAGCCTTCCCCCTCCTTCTCACTGCTCAGCTGGTCCTACCATGTGCCACAACCAGTGGAGTGTCTCTTGGAGGCTGGGCTGGGGGTGGGGAAGCCTTCTGCCTCAGGAAATCTGCCGGGAGACAGCTCTCTGCAACTCCCCCGTGGTGAGGCAGCAGACTGGGGTGCTGGGTTGAGATGGCTGGGCCCCAGGAGCAGCAGCTGCAGCTTGAGGGCCCGGCTGGGCTCCACTGCAGTGCACCCTTGGCTGAGTTTTGCTGTGGACTGTCCCAGAGTAGTTGGGGGGCCAGGGAAATGGGCTCTCCTGACCAGGTGGGGCTGCTGGGAGCCCATTGCTGCAGGGCTGACTGCATGGGGCTTGGGGCCACCCCCTGGAGGGAGGGTCTGGATCAACTAAGCACTGTCTTAGTCTTCTTTCAGGAGAGGGCCACGGTAGGAGGAGGCAGAGGGAGACTGGATTGTGGTCCTCAGTCTGGCTGTGGACTCTTCTAGGGTGATCAGGCCTGTGACAGAAGAGGCAGCCTCATTGTGTGTGGCTCCAGGGAGCAGAACCAGGAGCAGTGGGAAAAATTGGGGCTAAATCAGGAAGAACTTTCCAACCTGGCTGTCTGATGATGCAGTGGGCTGCCTCAAGAGGTGGGGGTGGGAGCTGGCTGGACCTGTCCAGCAGAGGCCCAGTGCGGGGCGAGGAGAGCCGGAGAAAGCACACTTCCTGAATCCGGTGTAAAGCCCAACGAAGGGACCTGGGCCTCCCTCAATTCCAGGATTCCATGACACTGAGACTCTCCATCCTGCAGACGTAGGTTTGAATCTCTTGGCTGGCTGGCAGGCCGTTTGCTCTTGAGCTCTGTGCTCCCGCCATCCACACAAGCCAGCCTCTCGCTTCTCCCCAGTTCTTGTTGGATTTCCTGGGTTCACATTTCCTACTGGATTAATAAGAGGGGTTGCATAGTTCTTCGGATTCCTCCTAACCACACGTTAAATACTTGCACATCCAGTATTTTCTCATTTGGTCCTCACAACAGGCCCCGTGCAGTGAACATTAGTGACTCCATTTTAGAGATAGGGAAACTGAGGCTCCAGGATGAAGAGACTTTGCTCAAGGGTATGCTGCTAGTTCCCGATGGATGTGGGACTAGAACTCAAGTCCACCTGTGTTCAATGCCCATTATTTTTCCACCGGAGCTTTCCAACCCACAAGAATCTCTTGGCCTTGGGGACCTGGTTGGGTTACGAACTGGGAGAGGTGAGGAGAGCCATAGGTATCTAGAGGACTTGAGAAGGAGGAAATGACTCTGGGAGTAGTGGGGGGGGGGTCGACGGGGAGGAAAGAAGGCTGTGTCCCCCTCCTTTCCACTCTCCCTCCCGGTCAGGCGTCAGGAAGGCCTGTTGATGCAGTAGCCATTGCTGTCACCACAGCTGCTGCAAGCGACTCCCCTGCCAGGCCTGTTCTGGGTTTGTAGAGTGGGTGAGAAGGCTGCCTCTGGAAGCTAGGGCAGGCGGGGTGGGAGTTGAGCAGCAGAGGCTGCAGCATTGGGGGAGGATAGGTAGATGCTGGTACTGGCTGGGCGCTCCTGGTCCCCGGGCTCCCTCTGGTGGAGGAAGAGGGCAGAGAGGGGCCTGGACCCAGCTGCTGCTGGTTGAGGGCCCCCTCTGCCTAGGGACTTACTGAGTCCTCCCCACGACCGACCAACCGACCCTGTGCGTCTGTCAACACAATCCGCATTTTACAGCTGAAGCGACTGAGGGCTCAGAGATGTGAAGCGACACAGCAGAAATCACACTGCCCATAAGACAGTCTCCCAATCCTGTGAACTTTCCCTCTGCTGCAATTGATAGCAGCTGTTACGTCCACCCCCACCCCTGTCACCCCCAGGATTCCCACATCCTCCTGCACTGTCTCTTCTGGACAAGTTCCCGGATGCCAGTATGCCTTCTGCTGTGGTCTGGGTGTGGCCTTTCTAGAAGAACAGCAGAGAGCGAGATAAAGCCCGACCTCCTTCTGGCCACTGGTCCTCTGCATGTCAGGGCTTCGCTTATTTGTTTGTTTTTTTTTTAGTAGCTGCAGGTTGCTACCAATGCTCAGATCTTTTTCCCTGGAATTGTTGCACCCCTCCCACCCCCCACCGCCAGATGACTAGAAAAGAGCCCTGCTTTCTTTGTTGATTTTGGCCCGGCCCCCCTTGCAGGTCAGGCACCTGGAATGATTTACAGGCGTGCTGGGGGCCACTGCTGAGCCGCTCCATGCTGAAGAGAGCTGCGTTCCCCACGCTTTGTGCACGGGCCCAGCTCTGACTCTGCTGTAGGCGGTGGTGAGCTGAAGCTGGTTTGGTGGTAAATCTCCGTCCTCTGCTCCCACCTCCTGCCCACCCCACAAGCTGCATCACATTAGGGAAGAGCAGCCAGAGGCCTGGCCTGGTGTTCCCAACATCCAGAGAAACGTCTGGTCTACCATATAGCTATCTCCCACATACAGCGGGGTGTCAGTGCTCCCCAAAGGGACTGAGAGCACTGGGAGGAAGGGAGCAAGCCCAGGGAGGGGCCCTGGAGAAGTCTGTCTCCTGTGGAGTCTTTGGTGCTTTTCCCAGGAGGGTCTCTCCTTCTTCTCAGGAGGGAAACCCGTTTATGTTCCCCCTACTGTGTTGGGAGCATTGTACTCGTGTGGGAGGAAACGATAATGTCGAGTTGAATGAGAATTAGAGGAGTCTTCCTCCTCTGTCTAGATCTGGGGCAAGAATGGGGCTGTTGTCATCCACAAACATTTCTTAGCAGCATGCACACAGCAGGAGGGGCCACCAGGCTGAGCCAACGCCATGCTCTCTGTGCTTGAGACATGGAGCCCCCCCATCACCACGGAGCCCAGGACAAAATGCGTAGCAAGGCTGGTGAGGTGTGGAGATTTTCCAGAGGATCAGGATAGGCCAGGCCAGGGTCAAGGACTCAGATGGGGTGAGGGGGGGCGGGGGGCAGCTTTGAAGAGAGTGGGTGTCTCCTGGAGGGGCAGGTGTGAAGAAGACTGAATGCAAGCTTGCCCTGGCTGGTCTTCGATCTGTCCCACCCCTGCCTGCTGTGGCTTCCGAATTTCCCGGGAGCACAGTCAAGTCCTGGAACCTGGAGAGGGGGCCACACATGTGCTCAGTGAATCTCAGCCTTCTGCATGCCAGGCGCCACCCTATGCGGCTTTATGTAATAATAGTTATCATACTTTTACTGCATTTACTGTGTGCCAAGCATTATTTGGTCTGAGTGCTTTCCACGCATGAATTCCTTCAGTCTTCACCTGAATCCTTTGATGTAGATATTGTTATTAAAACCATTTTACAGATGAGGAAACCAAGGCCCACAAAAGTTGAATAACTCACCCAAGGTTACGCAATGAATAAGGGGGAAAACTGAGAAGGAGCTAGGAGCCCAGAGTCCGTCCTCAGTGTTCTTACCCATCAACCAGTACTGCCTCTTACCTCATTTTCACAGGGTCCCTGCCAGGTGGATGTTAGCATTATCCTCATTTTTCAGACAAGGTAATGAGGATCAGAGAGATGTGGTTACTTGCCTGAGGTTACACAACTGCTTGGAGCCCGGAAGCGTCTGGCTCCCGAGCCTGTGCTCCACAGTTACCTCCCGGAGGCTGGCAGGGTGTAAAGGCAAGACAGTCCGGGTCCGGCTCAGGGCTTCCCGCAGCAGAGCTCCCGGGACCACTGTCTCAGTCCGGCTCCCTCTCTTAATTGGCTCACTGATTGTTGCCATGGTCTCCCTATAGATACCCCTCCCGCTCTTGCTTCGCCAAGCCTCTGATGAAGTGTGGTCAGGCTAGGCTTTGCACAGGGCTCCTGTGGTTTCACTCTCTCTCCGGCCTGCAGGAGAATTGAAATGTTCAAACTCTTCTGCCTCTTTCGATGAGCCCCCAGCTTACCTCTCACCTCTCATCTCTTTACAGCCCCCCTCACACAGACCGCGCTCCAGCCAGACTGGCCTGTGTTCCCTATTGCTAGCTCACTGGGCCTTCTGCTAGCCCCCGGGTCTTTGCTCATGCTGTTCCCTTCTTCTGCGTTTCCTCCATTCAGTTCCCAGGCTTGGCTCTGCTGGCATCTCTGCCATGTTTGTTCGAGGGTCCCTCCTGATATTTGCTCTGTCCCTGTCCCTTGAAATGAGCACTTTTGGCCCTTTTTATACCTTGATGGTTATTTGTTTACATTTTGTGTCCTCTCTATTAGATCGAGAGCCCCTTCAGACTGTGATGTAACTGACATACGTTGGGTGCATATTGTATCTATGCTAGGTGCTCTGGGTATGAATGAAGGAGCTAGAGGCTTGTAAACACGTAGCAGAGCACATAGTAGCTGCTTGATCAATGTTGAGTAGACAAGTGACTGCCGGATTAAGTCCTGGTGCACTAATGGCCATAGGTGCCTATGCTTTTCTTCATTCCAGGACTTTTATAGAGAGAGATGACTCAACTTCAGAATTCTCTTGGCTTCCCTGTGGCTTTTCCCTCAAGCTTCCCTGATACTGTTTGGCCTCTGCTCTCTGATGCTCCTCACACTCAGCAGTCTCCCTGTTCATAGACTGTCAGGGCCACAGAGGCAGATGAGACTCTGGAGACATTCAGGCCCATCTCCTGTGGTTACTTCTTCGTCTCGTGCTGTGGCCATGTCCTATCATGGTCTTGACCCTCAAGGCAAGAATATTCTGTTCTGAAAGGAGCAAAGACACCTGTATAGGACCTCCGTACAGTCCTTCCAGTCCAGCAAGAAGTTAGTTATTTGTCCATCAGATCTTTGCTGGGCTCAGACCCTGGGCCAGGGACAGTATCTTGGAGTCAGAATAAGACTCGGCCCCTGTGGCTCATTCCCTGCTGTATTTCCTGAAAGAATAGTCAACACTGGTCCCAGGGGAAAATGAAGAATGCGTGACTTATTTCCTCTTCTGAGGTAACTCATTTCGAGCAAGATCATTTGCTAGTCACTCTCACTTCCTCGTGGCATTGGGTCTCTCTCCGAGCACCCATGTTGGAAGCATTTACACAGGGAAGCCCATTCTCAAGCACTTAGAAACTGAAGTTTTCTGGGAACTTAGCGTTCACAGAAAGTGTGCTGCTGGGAAAGGAGTTTGTCACTTAACTTTCAGGGCCTCTGTTTTCTCAGGTCAGAGGCGGGGATGCAAGTGTGTTTTCTGACACGCAAGACTCATGTTGCCCCCTACAAAAATGTATCAGAAAATTCCGCGGCGGCCTAGCACACTCCTCAGGCTCCTCCTGGTCAGGATAGAAAGCTGAGGGACAAGGATGGAAAATAGTATGTGAGGCTGCCCTGCCCCCTAGAGGTGGAGTGTAGCAACCCAAACAACCCAGCCAAGATCATTGCATCACTGCTTTTTCAAAACAAAGATAACAAACCAGAGGTACACGGATGCTGACCGGGGTGACTCCTTTAACGTGTTAGAAGAGAGTCGATCACAGTTATCACTCTGGAAGCGCCATGTCACTAATATCAAGTGCATTTATTTGTAGCTGATTTTTATGCCTTTTTTTTAAAAGGGACAATGTGATTGTATATCTGGGCCTTAATGATTTCCTACTGGATTCCGAAATGCAGTATCCTGCATTCACCTGAGTAAAAACAGTGTTCTCCTCTACAAAACCACTTTAGAATTATGGTCATTGTATCTGTAATAAAAAGCACCTAGTTTCTTCCTCCCCCCAAATGTTCATGTGGAACTGGGAGGCATCGCAAAGACCTGTGCACATCTGATGTGCTGGCCAATTCATAAATAACCTGATTGTTGTGAGAATTAAAAGAGATGACGCATATGAAGTGTTCAGCAGTTCCAGGCATTTTTTTTATGATGAATAATAACTTTGTAAAACTCTGCCATGGACTAGCAGGAGGGAGACGTCATGTAGGAACTTACCGCATCTCTGAGAGAGAGGTCAGTGCAGTAAACACTGTACGCTTAGTATGTGGCACACCGCGTGCTGTTGTAGGCAGGGGGTCCTTTGATTAACATCACACAGTTCCTGGCCTCAAAGCACTCACATTTGGATAGAGAAAATTGTCGTGGAAACAGGTGATTGCAATGTGATATTAGGTGTGCTATGCCAAAGGGGAGCTAGGGGGTTCTGGGTACCGAAAAGAGCAACATCTATCCTGTCGGGGGCGGGGGGCTTCCTGGAGGAGGTGATGCCTGAACTGAGGCTTGGAGGATGAGTAGGAGCTAGCTAGGTGAAGAAGGATGGGGTGTGTGTGTGGGTTGGTGGGAATTGGCAAAAAGGAGGTGAATGCAGAGGGGGCAGCATGAGCAGAAGAGCAGAGGCACGGAAGCAGCAGGGGTTGGGGGGAGGGAGTACTTTTACCCAGTCAGTACAAACTAGAGCACACACAGGGAGGCAGGGAGTGTCTGGAGAAGAGTCCGAAGAGTTGGCCGGCCCAGATCATGAGGACGGTTGAAGAGCAGGGTCAGGCGCTTTATCCTGTTGGGAATTGGAAGCCAACGTCGGCTTTTCAGCTGAGGGGAAAGGTGTGCAATGTAGAGTATGGGGTGAACTGCTGAGAATCATGTTTGGAGAGATCGCACTAAGAGGGCGATTTGGAAGGTAGCTCGGAGGGCATCCAGGGAAGAGGCTGATGTGAGAGTCTACATGAGAGGTGCTAAGGCCTGAGCTTGGGCAGTGGGAGTAAAGATAATGTATTGGGGAGGGGGGAAGGCCGTGACAACACAATGACAAGTGCTGCGACAGAGGGAAGTGCAATCCACTTCCAGAATCCAGAGGAGTGGTGACCGTTCATGACCAGAAGAGTTTTAATAACACTGGCATAAAAGTCAAGAAAGTTGCAGCTGGAAGGACTCTGAAAAAGGATCCGTCTCAGTTGCCCTGGCCGGGTGGCTCAGCTGGTTGGGGTGTTGTCCCACACACCAAAACGTTGTGGGTTCGATTCCTGATTGGGCGCATACCTAGGTTGCGGGTTCCATCCCAGGTCAGGCTGCTTACAGGAGGCAACCAGTTGAGGTTTCTCTCACATCAATGTCTCTCTCTCTCTCTCTCTCTCTCTTCCTTTCTTGCTAAAATCAGTGAACATATCCTCAGGTAAGGATTAAATTAAAAGGAAATCATCTAGCTGAGGCTGTTCATTTCATAGATGAGGACACTGAGGCCCAGATAGAGGAAGGATTTGTGAAAGGCTGTTGCGTGTGTGAGCAGAGGAGCTCTGATTAGATGAGTCACTCTCATATTAATGCCAGTGATCAAAGCATCATCCCTTAAACGAACGATTTTGTGCCTTGAAATGCCATGCAGGTTGCAGGGATCATTATCTTTGTGTTCTACCGATGAGAAAACCGGGGCTCAAGGAGGCTAGCTGATTTGTGGGGGAGGAAGCAATGGAGAGGAGGCGTCACCTAAATAAAGGCTCTCTTGCTGCCACAGCAGACAGACCCTCTGCCCTGGTTCAGCCCCTCCGAAATCAGACCTGCTAGACTCATAGCTGGGCTTAATGGTTTCCCTTCCTCAACTCAGGCCCAGCCTTCTTTCTGCTGCTTTCTGCCTTACACATCCTCGTGTAGGTAAAAGTAAGTGAGGCAGCTCAGAGGCAGTTTCTGGCCCCACAGCCAACCTGTCACCCCGCCCCCCTTTATTCTGTTTTCATGGGAGAGGGCAGGCCTGTATCGGTCATCAGTGTGTCCCCATTACCTTAGGCAGGGTGTCTTCAGCCTGGGTGCATTTGTTTTTGAGACCCCATGGTGTGAGACATAGAGAATGAGTGTTAGAAGCAGACAGATCCTAGGTTTGAATCTGGGCTCTGCTCCAACGCGCTGGACCACCTCAGCTAAGTCATTTTACCTCCTCTGAGCTTTAGTTCCCTCATTTGTAAGATGGGACGCCAATGCCCAATTCTCAGGGTTACCCAAGATCATTGGAATGGTCTTTCGGGTGTTCAATAAAGAATTATTTCAGGGGGGAAGAACACCAGTGACAAAATCCACAATTATGCTAAAGCATATGCTCTTGTACCTCATTTCATAATCATGGTATTAGCAGGAATTCTTCAGTTTTAATGAGATAACTCATCCAAATATTTAAATAGCATATCATTCAAATAAGACAAAGTTGAAAAGAAACAAAGCACAACACAACAAAACAAAAATAGTCATTTTCTTCTTCGTGAAATCTCCCATGGACAATGACTTGAAGAATCCAGTGCTTGGCAAAGATTTGCTTCTTCTGAAAACTGGTGTATTTCCTCCTTCCTAATATGACTCTGTCATGGCTCATTGTATCTTGGTTTCTCCCTCACCTCAAATGACTCAGGCGGGTATAAATAACTAATGGGTGTAAATAGCTGAATGAATGGAAGGCTGGAGAGGCCAGACTGGCAATGGTGGGGTTTGAAGAGGACCAGAGGATGGTGCAGGCTGGGGCAGTGAGAAGGTTGCATCTGCGTGGGTGACTGTGGTCCCGTGAGGAGTTGAGGGCTTAGTTAGGGAAGAGCCAGTCCTTCACTCCCCTGTCTTGCTCCTGCTCTGAAAAGAAGCATCGATTGGAGAACAGGTCCTCTTGTCAACTCCCTCTGGAACCCTCCTCCTCCTCCTCCTTTGGCGAGTACCGTGTGGGCGACTGAGGTCCAAAGAAAGAGGAGGGACTTGTTTTTAAAATTAAATCAAAGCAGTCTATGTACACACTTTTTAAAAAGCAAATACTCTGACCCTGGCTGGTATAGCTCAGTGGATTGAGCACGGGCCTGCAAACCAAAGGGTCCTGGTTCAGTTCCCAGTCAGGGCACATGCCTGGGTTGCAGGCCAGTTCCCAGCAGGGGATGCATGAGAGGCAACCATACATTGATATTTCTCTCCTTCTCTCCTTCCCTTCCCCTCTAAAGATAAATAAAAATTGTTTAAAAAGCAAATACTCTGGCTGGTGTGGCTCAGTGGATTGGTGCTGGCCTACGAACCAAAGGGTCCCCAGTTCGATTCCCAGTCAGGGTACATGCCTGGGTTGTGGGCCAGGTCCCCAGTGGGGGGCCATGTGAGAGGCAACCACACATCGATGTTTCTCTCCCTCCCTTTCTCCCTCCCTTCCCCTCTCTCTAAAAATAAATAAGTAAATTTAAAAAGGTATAATAATTTTTTAAAAAGGCAAATAGTACACAAGGACATACATTGTAAAAAATGCCAATGCCTCCACTTCTCAGTCCCCAGAAGTACCATTCTCACTACTTCAGTGTTCTGGTGGTAACTTCCAGTCTCTAAATAACATGTTCCAATGGTTATTTCTTCATTTATCAACTGTAAACATTATCTATTGCATTCTTCCTGCTATGACAAATGAGAATTTCACTTATTTATAACAACTGGCTCTTTCTCATCCCCCTCCTAAAATTTGATAATTATATTACTGTGTTTTCCTCTATCAGTGACCCTTGTTACCTTATTAAATAGTATTTTATTTTTTTAATATTTTATTTATTTATTTTCAGCGAGAGGGGAAGGGAAGGAGAGAGGGAGAGAAATATCAGTGTGTGGTTGCCTCTTATGTGTCCCCTGCTGGGAACTGGCCTGCAACCCAGGCATGTACCCTGACTGGGAATCGAACCTCGATCTTTTGCTTCGCAGGCCTGCGCTCAATCCACCAAGCTACGCTAGCCAGGGCTTAAATAGTATTTTAATAGGTGATTAGTTGTTCCATCAATTTTCCATAATATGTCTTGAGCACTCCGTTTGTAAGACGTAGTTACCAGGGCCCCATCCTTCCTTCCACGGCTCCTCGGCCCTTCCACCTCCCGCTTTTCTGTGTTCAGTAGCTTTGCATCCAGTGAAGCTGGTGACATTTGTATCCTGTGCTGTAACAATAATTAGGTTTCAAGTGCTTTAGCTAGACAAATTGATTTGAAAACTTGAACACCAAGACACTGTGTTTATATGATGATGACTATGTCAATATTATTCATCGCAGGACCCAGTAAATGCACTGTAATTACACATCACTTCCCACAGGTCCACTGTCACAACCTCTGTACTCCCAGGAAAATGTTTGTAGCTTCAAGAGCAAATGAAATTTCCTTTCTTATGTTCTACAAATTGCTCCAAATGACACCACTCTCTATTTTGTTTCATATTTGAACCAGGACTCTCTTTATGCCTCCCTCCCTCCTTCCCTCCCTCCCTCTTGGGCTTCCTTTCTTCTTATTTATTTGCTTGGTTGCTTACTGCTGTGTGGAGTTCTTGAATCTACGAGATAATCATAACATATCTTCTGGGGAGCTATTTGACTTGGAGATTTTTAGGAGAGCATTTTTTAACTTCACATTGAAATATACCATGCACATAGAAAAGTGGTCCCATCACCAATGAATGACTTGGTCAATTTTTTACCTGCCGACTATTCCTTATATAACCAGCATTCGGCTCAAGGTCTGCTTGTCATTCGCCCCACCTGGTGGTCAGTGAGGCCTTGCCTTTTGATGCACTTTGTGTTTTCTCACAGAATTTCTCTGATAGTTGCTTCCCCTTCATTTTCTGTTTCTGGAACGACTTAGTTGGATGTTGAACTTCCTAGATTGATCCTCTAGGCCACTCACCTTTTCTCTCATTTTTTCCATTGTATACTTTACAAATGAGTTAGAAGGTCTGACTGAGATGTCCGTCTATCCGGGCTGGTTTGTTCCCTCACTGGCTTTATTTTAGGTGGATCACCAGGGAGCTGGTTGTTGTAATGTGGGTCCTCCAAACGGCAGAATAAAAAAGCACTTTACTTGGAGGGTACCCACATGTCACTGGGTACCCTAATTCATCCCAGGTAGTTTCATTTCTTTAGCTAAAAGCCCTCTGATATTTTGCTTGAGGATCAGTGCCAGGCGGTTTGTGCTCCGGAGATTGTAGTTGCCTTCAGTTTATCACCCCCACCCCCCGCACCATTTTTCAGCCCCTCCCTCATACCTACCATCTTATAGTCTGGAGTCTCCCCGGCCTCTGGTGGCCCGACTGGCTCCCTCCCCAGCTGTAAGCCCCTGAGTGGTGTCCCTCGCTGTCCTCCGACTGTAAAAAGTCTTCTGCTTGTTTTTTGCTTCCAGAAATTTGTGGACATCTCGCACCCATTGATAATCACCCTCTCCCTTGCATCTGCTTCACTGTTCGGAGTTCATACCCCATTTTATTCCTTTACGTCCATGTTAGTGGGGTCCTGGGAAGGAGGGGAGATACACACATTTGTGCTCTCGAGGTCCAAGCTAAGACTAAAGCTACCTTTAGAAATGGTTGTTCTGTTTTCTCAATCCGGACTGAGAGTGGAAATGATTAGGAAGCCCCCAAATACCCAACGCTGCGTGGCCTCCTTTTGGCACGTGTTGCCTCTGGCTCCAGCCCTGTCATGCGTGTTCTGTGGCAGCCTTCGGAGCACCCCCTTTCCTCACCCTCAGCCATCTAGACCAGGCAGACTGGAGAGTCCTCAGCTGAGGAACTGGAGACCTGCGTCCTGACCCCTGCCTTGCCACTGCCTCCCTCTGGACCTCTGGGCCAGCCCCGCTACCTCTCAGGATGCCCTTGCTGTGATTGAAGAGGGTCTAGGTCCGCTGTGAGCTGTGCCTTGGCAGCATTTGGGTGAGTGCTGGAAGAGCAGCCCAAACCCTCTGCTCAGGCAGCGGGGAGCAGGTGGGGCAGAGACGGACCCCAAGTGCACAGGAGGGGGCCTTGAGGCTGAGCCCAGGCTTCTGCAACAGCAGGCTGCTCTAGCTGCTCCCCCTTCCACCCACTCTCTTTCCCATCATGGCTGCACCTCCATCCCTCTTCCTCCAGCCGAGGGAGGCAGGAAGGGAGGGCTCAAAAGCCAGTTCTGTTTTCCTGTCTTCTCCCTCCCTCCCTTCCTCCTTATCTATCTATCTATCTATCTATCTATCTATCTATCTATCTATCTCTAGCTCTCTGTCATAGTGCTGAGCTGATTTGGGCTGCAGTACCTGTACCTAACCCCACCTTTCCTTTCTGGTGCTCCCCGCTTCCACCCTGGAATGATTCTCTCTTCCAGAAGCCTTCCCTGAATGCTCATGGTATGGGGGACCATGGGCTGTGCTGTGTGGAGGAGAGACCGGAGCCAGGCAAGGAAGAGGGGCCAAGCCTACAGGCTGCTTTGAGAGATAAAGTACCGCTTAGCTCTGACGTGGCAAAAGGAAGCCACCGCTGGAGCAGTTAAAAGCATTGGCTTTGGAGTCAGACAAACCCAGACTTGAATTTCAGCTGCCCTGCTTATTAGCTGTGTGACTCTAGGTAAATCACATTGCTACCCTGAGCCTCAGTTCTCACATGTATACAGTGAGAAGAATAACTACCAAGCACAACTGTTAGGAAGTAATAACAAGTCTTGGACTATTGTAAATGCTTAATAAATAGTCACTGTATTCTTTTTGGATTATTAAAAGGCACAATATACAAAGGACCAAATAAAGCTTGCTTTAGTGATTGAAAGGAGTGGGCGGGGCGGTAGGGAAGACAGCATTTGACCTTATCACTCCTTGGGCCAACCCCCCCAAAGGCTCCCCAGCAATTACCCAATGAAGTTTGCTCCCGTCTTGCCTGCTACTCAAGGCTCTTTTTGTTATAGTCTCTGCCTGTCTTTCTTCTCTGTAAAAGAATGTGAAGTGATGCTTGCCTCTTTATTTACTAAGAAGGAAATTTAAAAAGTGATAGACAAGTGTTTCTTTTCAAATGTACAGCAGTCATTAGCAGCAGCAGCAGCACCATCCTTACCATCCCAGAACTTGCCCATTGAGTAGTGGTCACAGAGACTATGGGAAGCGTAGTCGGAAGCAAACAGACAAGCCGCAGCTGAAAGCACCATGGCCTTCATTTTGCACCACCACCGTCCTCGTAGTCTTGATCTTGTGCGGATCCATTGCTGAAAGCAGTTGCAGTGTCAGCAAGCTTTTTGATTGGTCCTGTGGTCCATGGAGTTGTTCTTCTCTTTCAGTGAATCTTTATAAGATTTTCATGCACGGAACCATTACGTCTTCCACTTGGACTTCAGTACCTGCCTATGTGTCACTTCTAGGTCTGACTCCCAGCTCAGATGGGCCCCCTAGAAAGGGGCCTTTTTCTCCACCTGAATTATCTTTCCCACGGTTTTTACTTTTACCTTTCACATAGTCACGATCTAGGTGGCACTTAAACTTGGGAGGCAACTTTGCCTCTCCCCTAGTGCTTTCCCACTTCCTGGCCATCACAAGTAGGTCTCCACACCTCTTGTGGTTCTAGGAAAGCTCTTGTGAGCACCTTTGGGTCAGACCGCAGCCCCCCACACCTTTGTAGCCACCCTGTTCCCTTCCTGATCTTGCACTCAAGTTGCGCTGAGCTGTCTAGGCTTTCCTAAGCGTGGCGGACTTCTTTGTGCGTCCATGCCTGTGTTCCAGCCGTTTCCCAGGCCAAGAATGCCTTCTGTCCCTGTCTACAGGGCACATATCTGCTCGGCGACTGAAGAACACCTTCACACTCCCACTGTTCCAGGCACTGGGAAACAGTGAACCAAACAGACAAAACCTCTGCCCTCAGGAGCCCACATTCCAGTGTGTGAAAGTAGGGGGCAGGCACAGAAAAGAAACAAACAAGAAGCTACGGAATATGTCACGTAGCAGTAAGTGCTATGGAGAAAAATAAGGTTGGGCGGGGGAGTGGGGAGTGCAGATGCTCGGCCAGCTCCACCGTAGCCGGTGTTCACAAGACCATTACTAAGAAAATTCAAGCATGTTCCAATGTTATTACATATTCATTACAAACATAATCCTTCCAACAACTTTATCTGGTTAGTGATATTATCATCTCTATACTATTGATCAACAAACTGTGCCTTAGAGATGTGAATCACATAGTTAGGAGGAGGCAGAGCTGGGATTTAAACCTAAGCCTGTCTGACCCAAAGCCCGTGCTCACGACCGTAAGCCCTTCTGCTCCCAGCAAGCTTCATAATGGCTCTATGAAGTTGGAATTATTATACCTATTTTATTGTTGGGGAAACTGAGGTTCAGAGAGGGGAATGGACTCATCCACTGTTGCATAGCAAATAAATGGATTTGAGCCCTAATCTGTCCAACACTCAAGGTTAGGCCTTTCTACAAACCCTGGGGCTTAGCAGGGACCTATGGACTTGCCTGCATCTATATTTTGGGGGGCCAGGCAGGGTACAGTGAAGGCCCTTGGCCCTCCACACTTCTGTTCCCACCTGTGGTTCATATGGAACCCTTAGATGTATATGGACACCCTAGTCCACGGCTGAGCCCCATCTATTTCTCCTTCCCCTTGGCCACCCGTTGGGCTTCACAAGTGCACTTGGATAATAAGACCATACAGTTTCTTCAAGTAAGCTCAAGAACCATGGACAAGGAATTCTGGGGTCCTGGGTGTCTGGAGTGGAGTCTGGAAGAGAGAGGGCCAAAGATCCTGATGGACATATTCCCTGTGCCCCACAAGACCCTTTAGCTCATGGAGAAGGGCCTCTAAAGCGTGGGGACCGGTATAGCAGCCTCTGTTTCCCAGCATAGCGTATGACATTGTGATTTGTCCTGGGCTGGGCTTCATGGGCCCCATTGGCTTCCTGAGCTAGGTCCTGCTTTGCAGCGGGGATGGGGTGGTGTTCCATGGGCCAGGGCTTCCAGGGTCTCTGGCCGGTGAAGAACTGAGCCTTCCCAGCAAGCGCTGCTAGATGTGCACATAGACCCTTCGGTCCCCTTCAGAGTATTTTGTTCATGGCACTCTCAGGAAACTTATCTTCCTTTTTAGGGGACTTTTTAAAATTATACATTTAATGTATTCTTCCATTAGAAAATTTAGGACAACTTGGGAAAGTGTAGGAGAAAAATGTTGTCCATCATTACCACACACAAAAGCAGCCACTTGGAACATTTCATGCATTTCCCTCATTCTCTGCCTTCTTTTCATATAATTGAAATGACATAGCACATACAATATTTTGTTGCCTTTTTAAAGATATTTTATTTATTTATTTCCAGAAAGAGGGGAAGAAGGGAGGGAGAAAGAGAGGGAAAGAAACATCAATGTCTGAGAGAAACATTGATCAGTCACCTTTCACATGCACCCATACTGGGGACTGAACCTGCAACCCAGGCCTGTGCCCTGACCGGGAATTGACCAGGTGACCTTTAACTTTGCAGGATGACACGCAACCAACTGAGCCACACTGGTCAGGGCTTGCCGTTCCTGTTTGAGCATTCCTCCATGCCACTGCACATTCTTCATAGTTTTTAATGGCATAATTTTTCATGGCAAGGATCTATCATATGTATTTAACCATCCTCTGAATGTTGAGTGTTGAAGCTGGACCCACCTTTTTTTTTTTTTTTTACTAGTTTAAATCGTGCTACAGTGGGTACTTCTGTACATACTGCTTTTAGGGAACTTACAACTTTCTGGAAACTGACCTTGTATAGGAACAATTGTATTCAGCTTCTTATTTCCCTTCCTAGGTGGCCCCTCTGGCTGCTCTGATTCATCCTTATAATCATTCATTTATTCCTTCATTCCATCACCACATATTTGCTCTGCACCTCTGTTGACCAGATGCTGGGAACTGGGAGTATGGACATGACGAAGACATAACCCCAGACCACCAGGAGCTCCCAGTCGGCAGGAAGAGGCAGACATGAACATGGACACTTTTGGAACAGTTTGATCAAGGCTGTGATAGAGTCGAGAAAAGGATCTTGTGGGACAACAGAAGAAAGGCGCCTCATCCAGCCTAGGGACATTAAGACAAGCTTCCTGGAGAAGGTCTTGCTTAAATAAGTCACCAGAGCATGAATAGGAGTTGGCTGGAATAAGAAGGCACAACTTCCTGTTAAATACAAGTGAAATTAGCTTATTTATCTCTGTGGCTTCCCTAAGTCCCATTGAAATATGAGTACAAGAATAAAAAACGGTAGACATGCGTCAGGTTGGAAATGCTGATCGGAAGTAAACTATTCCGTCCAGAAAGCTCCATAAATGCTCAGGACTCAGAGATGCTATGACTCCCAAGGTAGGGTGAGGTGTGGAACTGAAAACAGGGAGAATATTAACAATCTGTTGGCAGACCCTCTTGGCCCTTCCCCAACCCCATTCAGTCAGGGACTCTTCCCACCCCACCCCTAACTCTGCAGCTGGCAGTCGATTCTTTGGAGAAATTGAAGAAGCTCTAGGCTTGGGGACACCAGGCACGATGGAGGAGGGGTTGAAACAAGGCCGCAAGCAAAGGGATCTACATCCAGGACCCCGAAGTCAGGACCACAGGAAAGGGCAAAGGAGTCTTCTCTGGAGAGCTAAAGGGCCTCCAAAAGATGAAATTTGCCAGTCTTCCAACAACAACAACAACAACAACAACAACAGGCTTGCAACTCAGTAACCCCGTAGTGAAGCCTACCACCTGGCAAACACCATCTACCCACAGAGATTCCCATCAGCTTGTTAGTGTCATGGGGACTGATTGCCAAGGAACATCACTCAAGGACCCTTAAAATAGGTATATTTCACTTTCTGTAAATTAAACTGACATTAAAAAACCCCAAACCTTAGGTAGCCCGAGATGATCAGCTAGTCCAAGGCTGTTTGAGGAAGATCATCAACCTGTAAGCAAGCAAGCCAACATTAAAAAAAAAAAAAAGAACTTGGAGGGAACAGAGGTAATGAAGGGGGGGAGAAGAAACCTGGGAGATAAAAGATAGAGCCAAAATAAAGATCTCAACAGAAGGACCAGAAAATAAAAGGTGAGGAACTGTCCTAGGAAGCAGGATAACAAGATGAAGAGATGGGACAATGAAAGAGAAAAGATGAGAAAATTGGAGGATCAGTTGAGGAAGTTCAACATCCAACAATAGGAGTTCCAGAAATTGAGAATGGAAGAAACAGCAGGAAAGAAATGATCATAGCCATGAGGCAAGACTATGTCCAGAACCACAGGAACGAAAATCCCACTGAGTAACCCACAAAATAAATGATAAAAAAGACCCATACCGAGGTAAGCTCCTGTGAAATACCAGGGACAAAGGGAAGATCCTGAAAGCTTCCGGAGGAAAACCATGTCGTGTACAAAGGATAAAGAAACAGAGTGACATTGGACTTCTCAAGAGCAACACTAGAAGCTAGGAGACAATGGAGTAGTATTCTCAAAATTCTGAGGGCATGTAACTTCCAACCTAGAAGTCTATACTCAGTTGTTACAAATCAAAGATGAGGGTGTAAGAAAGACATTCTCAGGCACGTAAGATGTAAAGATTTTATGTCCTGTGCCTCCTTCCTCAGGAAGCACTGGAGAAAGGGCTCCAGCGAAATGCAGACTTGAACTCAGAAAAAAGGCCAAGGAATCTAGGAAACAGGAAATCCAACACAGAACCCCCGGGTTATGAGGAATGGAGAAGACCTTAGGGCAACCTTGTACAGGTCTAGAGAGCAGCTAGTCGGGATTGTAACAGGAACAATGTCTTGAATGAAAAAAACACATATATCTGATGGATTGCCTATGTCAAAACGGAAGAATTGCATTTGCGACAGAATTTGGGGAGAATTGATCATATGTGCGAAGAAAACTCTGCAAGCAAAAATAATATTACTCAACACCAGGGAAAAGAAAACGTTGTATGGGAAAGTAAATGTAATCATGGCATATGATGCGATTAATCCACTATTAGTAATTGAGAAAGTCATAATAATGGAAAACAGTCATATTGATTTAATCAAAACATTGTGATAGGACTACAATGAGAAAACGAGAGGAGGGGATGTGTACGCCTTCGTGAGTACTGGGGGCTGGAGGTGGAAGTGTGTGTAACGGAGCTGTACCCTCCCTGAATAGCAGGCATTCCGTAATAATACATACAACGAAGACATAAATCAAGATGTAGAAGTACAAGTGTGTTCTTTAGAAACAAGGAGGTAAATACCGAACAAGCAGTTGAAAGATCTGAAAACTGTCTGTCTCTGAGAGTGGGAGTGGAAGGGGGGACAGGTAGAGCGGGGAATTTGTGGGGTTTTATTATAATCCTTGTGATGCAGTGTGACATGGAAATCCATATACGTGTATTATTTTGGTAAAAATAAAATTTCAAAAAAGCACACACACAAATTTCAAGGACGGCTTAGCAACATGAGCATCCACTTTAGAAGTAGGAACATGAATTCAGGGGAAAAAAGAACTAAAATAGTTCACAAAAAGACTATTATTTTTGTTAAGATCCTTTTACAATTTGGCTTTTTAGCCTATTTCGTGTATCACTTTAATAAATTAAAACCAATTCTAAGACTCTAAAAAGGACCAAGACTGTTCCAGGTAGCACATATTAAATGCGCTTTTTAAAGAGAAAAGCAGATGGAAGGGGCCGAGTGGGATTTAGAGCTTTGGGCAGCTTGGGCTTGACCCGCGGGAACGTCAGGGGGGAAATTTCCAAGTGAAGGAATCAGGAGAACCACACCAGCTGCTTGGCACTTTCGAGAAGGTAGTTGTCCATGGAAGAGACTTGCAGTCAGATAAAGTGATGTTTGGGAGCGGAGCTGCCCGGCCTGCCCCCGGACTGGTTGTCAGCTTTTGGAGAGACCTACGTGACTCCTGGGTCAGGGTGTCCACCTCTTTCTCTTTGGGACACTTCTGGGAGGTGTCCAGTCCACGGTTGCCTTTCCAGTCTCCTTTAGAAAATCGACCTTCATTGGTGTCCAATCTCCTTTCCGGTGGACACCTGATTTTTTAGACAGGTTACTGAAATCCTGGCTAGAGGACCAGTCTGTTTCTTTTAGGTCACTATGCACATCTTGTTTCTGATGCACTTTATTTTTAAAAAATAGTTGAGTTCTCGGAGGACAACGTTGTTTATCTAATTCAAGCTTATGGGGAAGAGTGCTTTATAGTTTCCCCAGGTCCTGTTTACGGGTCGTGTAGAGGGTCAAAACCAGAAGCGGGGAATCCAGTCAGGAGACGAGGACAGAAACCCCAGTATGGGGTTCACAGACCTACATTCTTTTCAATTATTCTGCCCTGTTGTCCCCATAAGTCCCCCAAAGGTTCAGGAGCTTTCTATATTTTGCCATTTATTCTTCCATCTGTCAGATTGTTCCTTGTATCTGGAAGTAGCAACATCGAAGTCCTTGGTCAGGTTACATGCCTGTGTTCTTAGTTCAGAAAAGATGGTCGCCATACTCACAGGATTCAACACACTGCTGTTTAGTGCGCATCACTCCTCAGGATGGGAATTGGCGTAGCTGACCCTCTGAGAAGCCCGAGGACCTGAGTGGCCTTTCCTTAGGAGAAAGCTGTGGGACTAGCAGGAGAAATCCGTCTGTGAATTAAGCCTGGCGTGGATCGATAAAGCGAGGCCTGCTACTTGGGTCTTAGCTTCTTCATGTTAGACAGCTGAACCCGGTTGATCAAAGAGAGACACTTTAGGGTTCTGAAGAAACGAAATGTTTTAGGCCCGAAGATCGTTTGGAACTCAGCTAACACAGCTTCGCTGTTTTATAGATGAGGAACGAATGTCCAGAGAGCAGTGACTCGTCCAAGTCTGTGTACGCTGCCAGTTAGGGAAGGAGCCATAATAGAACCCAGCATTCTTTCTACGAGTCTATGCTGCCCCCCCAACAGGAGGACGGTGTAGCTTCTTGGCGTAAGAGGTGGATTGACCACCGGGCATGAGCCCCACAGAGGTGTTCGTGATGATGATTATCTATGCAGAGCTAAAAATATAGCAAGTACACAAGGGGCTGCAACCCCCTGGGGTGGAAGCACCCCACATTGAGGGTCACATGATATGGTGTACCCCTAAAACTAGTAAAAATCAGTTTGCCGGGAGAACGGACTAATTCACTCTGTGTCATGGCTCCCCTTAGCTGCCATCTCGAGGATGGTAACATTGCTCAGAAGAAAGGGCCCTGGAGAGGAAGGGTCCGTCTTGACATGGGGGAACCAGGGTAAGGAAAGCCTCCTGAACCGTGTGCAAGCCCCACCCCCTTTCCAAGTACAGTGGAACGCGTAGTAAAAGCACGAGCTTTGGTAGGTTCACACCAAGCTCCCCTTACTTGTGTGACATGGGACAAGTCATTTGAACTTCTCTTCGTCTCAATTTCATCATCTTAAAATTGGATGGGTAATTTCCAGTTTACGGGATTAAAGTAGATAACATACAAAAAGAGCCTGACGCCTTGCCCAGTACTCCGTAGGTGCTTAGGGATGGTTTGCGTGGGAATGGAGATGAGTATGTATGTCACTCTAAAGTAGATTGGGGCGGGGGGCCAATTCCAGAGCTCCTTGAGGGTTTGTATTCCCCAGTCAGGACCTGGTGACCGTAGACTGCGTAAGTGTGTGCTGGGGTTTGCGGGTGGGGTCGGGTAGCCGGGAGACCTGCCTGCCTGGAGAAGAGGGTTAATGTTAGGGAGAAAGACTGAAGGGCTTGGCCTCCATTCTGTTGGTAGGTAGGGAGTCACTGAAGTTAGGACCCTCTGACCTAGTACCTGTGAATAATTGGGCCAGGCCTCAGAAGCAATCTTGTTGCTGTAGAGTCAGATGGAAAGTTTTCATAAATGTGAAAAGGCGCTCTGTGGCTCTGGTCCTCCACCCCCCCCGGAGAAGGCTGTGGAGCCTGTAGGTGTGACCCACTGTCAGGCACTGTGCTAGGCCAAGCCTCACAGCCTCGCCCACAAGGGGAGGGATTCTTACCATCCCACACCCACTTTACAAGTGGAAGAACTGAGGCTGGGCAGAGGGGAGTGCCTCCCCTACGATTATGTGGCTAGTAAGTAGCAGAACTGGAAGTACTGTACTCACCCACCGTCTGAGCTCCAGCACCCTGATGCCTGCCTGCCCCACCTCCACTCATTCTTCCAACAAATACTCTCTTTTGAGGTCCACCTGCTTCCTGTGTATCCCTCTTTCATTTTGCACTCAGCGTAGATGGTGCTCTCCTCACTTAAGGTCACATCATGGTTCTCTCACCTGAGAACAGGGCCTGCAATGTGTTCATGTCTCTCCCCTCTGCAGTGCGTAATGGTTGGGGGAGGGAGTAAAGGGGGGAGAAGGAAAATGGCAGGGCATGAGGAAGGCGCTTCCCAGAGTCTCCCACTTCTTCCAGGTGCCCTGGTCCTTCTTCCTGCTGTTGTCCACCCCCAAAGCAACAATGCACCAAGATTCTTCCTACTCCCCACTCCCTTGCTTGCACAGCCCTGCCCCCCCCCACAGTCCCTTGGGAAGGGCAGTGGAGGGGTGTGGTTCAGATTTCACTCATTCCCTCATTTTCCCCATCCCATTCTCTTTTGTTGCCTTTCCTTTGCCTCCGAGAGGGCTCACAATGAAGAAGGCAGACCAATGTAGTAGAAAGGAGCTCAGCAGCTGACTCACTCACCCTCTCAGCCTGGTCCTCTTCAGCTGGAAAATAAGCAGGTTGGACCAGGCAATTGCCAAAGCCTTTTCTATGTTGTTAATAATACCTGACATTTGTCTGCTGAATTCTGAAGGACTTAATCATCCCAACAGCCCTGTGAGAACTGGCCTTATGTTACGAGAGGGGAGACTGAGGCTCAGATTCCGAGAGGAGAAGTGACTGGCTTGGGTATCAGGGCTAGAAAGTGGCAGAGCCGATATCTGAGGCTCAGTCTGTCTGAGTTCAAAGCTTGAACTCTGCCCCTGCCCACAGTTGCCGGCTGCCACTCAGCGACACGGATGGAAGACCTCACTCCTCACCTTGACCCACCAGATCCGCATGGCTGGTTCCTGGCAGCTCCCTGACCTCACCTCTGACCACTCTTCCCCTCCCTCCCTCCACTTCAACCATGCCGTCCTCCTCCCTGTCTCAACAACTGTGCAGACCCTTTGCCATCTCAAGCCGTTTGCACCAGCTCTTTGCTCTGCCTGAAATACCTTACTCCTCCTTGTCATGTTGTGTGTTAGGACTCAAGGCCGCTGCACAGGGTAGAGGGAGAAGAGGTGAGACTGTATGCTGACTGTCGTTTTTTTTTTTCTCTCTCTCTGTTTCCCATTCAGATCTGATGGTGAGAATTCCAGAACAGTCAGGTCAGTACCTCCTTTCTTGGTTAGTAGTTGGGAGATGGGGCAGGGAGTGGGGTGGGGGGTCTTTGATTTGTTACTTCGGGGTCCGTGGGTAGGGGTGGGGACCAACTCCAAGGGTCTTTTCCCATTGCTATTAGGGGTGGGTATGGAGTGGGGTGAGAGGGCTGGGGTGAATGGGCAGGCATGGGAGGGGCTGGAACGGTTCTTCAGTCTTTCTGACCCTAGCTGACTTGTGGGCTACGCTGAACCCCGGAGGGGTTCGCGGGAGCTGCCCGGATGGGAAAGCTGACCTGCAGAGAGAGTCCAGCTCCGGCCCTGGGACCTTTCCAACTGTCTCCTCCTAGGAGAAGAGGGCACGATAAATGTGGGGCTTCCCTGGTCTGGCTTTCATGCTCCACCCTGAACAACGGGAGCTCTGGGTAGTGGGATTTGGATGGACTTTCGGTGTGACACATTGTACATATTAGAAATGTACGTCATGGTGACAAGGGCACATACTTTTTTTTTGTTTGCTTGGTAAAAAGGTTTACAAGCTTCAGTACGTTTTCAGGGTGCGATCAATTTGCCACTTGAAGAGGCAGGGATAAAACTGGGTTAGAGACAAGGGCTGTTTGTGCATTTCTTGTGCAATAACCCATCAGGAAGCAGTTCCTCACAAGTAGAGGGACAAAGCGAGAATTATCAGGGGGGTCTCAGAAGAGGGCCCATTAGTCTTAGCATTCGGGTCAGGGGTGACGGGGTGGGCATGTAAGATGAGATGGGCCCAGGCAACAGAGGCAGGTGCTGGGTGCATTAGGCCCCGGGCAGGGCTGTGACTAGCACATGCAGCACCTTCGTGAAGAGCAGAATCCACTGAGTGTGTCAGTTGGAGGAATGTTCCCTTTCCATGGGCTACTGCAGCCCATCAATAGGGTTTCTGGCTCAGTGAGCAGAGCACAGGTTGGATTCAGCCCCCACGCATGCCCTCTTGGCTGCGAACCCTTGTGCAGGGCACAGCTTGTCCAACCGAATGCAGCAGCCCGAGTTCTGGCATCCAGGCAGTGGGTATGGGAGGGGGCAGAAGAACCCAGCATACAGACAGAGGTGCATAATGAGATACACTGTACCCTAGCATCCTAGGCAGGGGCCCAGGGCCACGGTAGGGGCTGTGGGAGCGGGAGCACCCTTGGGCCAGTAGGCAACCAAGAGGCATGTGATGACCACATGTCAGGCCCAGTGTCCCTGAGAAGACACAGTTCATCCCTGCCCATGCATGCAGTGAAGGATGGGACATGGGCACAGCCTGTTCTAGCATTTAGGGACGGACTAGTCTCAAACAGGACACGGATCCCGCTGTCCCACCATGGGTTCAGAGAAAGGCAATTTGGGCTGACCCCCAGCACAGGCCCCCAGGCATTCCTGCTGATATGCCTGGTACTCGTTGAGGGACAGATTGAAGGTGTCTCTAACTCTGAGCAGTTCCTGAGACGTGTAGCCCACGGTATTTAGTAATTATCATAAGTCGTATGGTGACACACGCTGGGCCTTTACTACGTACTGCACTTGCCAAGGACTTTCTTTCATTTGACCCTCCCAGTGACACTGTAGGTGGAATCTGGGCTGGCCTTGTCATCACTGTTTTACAGTTGAGGAAACTGTGGCCTGGCCTGGTTTGCCTACAGCCACACAACTAATATTTGGCTGAGCCTGGATTCAAACCCGGGACTGCCTGGCCCAAAGCCCAGAGCCCAGCCCACATCCCTGTGGGAGCTATTGGAAGCCTTGCAGATAATAGTACTCATTATCCTCTTCCTCATCCTAATATTAGTAATAATAGCAGTGATCGTTTGCTCCTCCCATTCTAAGAACTCTGAACATGTTCTTATTTAATGCTCACAATATCCCCATTAGATGTATATTAGGATCCTTGATTTACAGATGAGGAGTATGAAGTTCCTGAGAGGGTCAGTGAGTTGCCCCAAAGAGAGCCATGGGGCCTGGTGGCATCACTCTGACTCACGCGCTGGGCTCTCCGGATCCAGAGCCAGTGTGTGTGTTCCCAGCATCCATGCTGGTCCACAGTCACGGAAGCTACAGGGGCCGTGAGGATTCGGCAGTTGGAGAAGTAAAGGTTAGACTTGGGAGAGACCTAAAACATGCCACTTGTGGGGAAAGATCTTGCAAACATGGCAGGAAGACTAACTGGGAACAAGAGACAGGTGGGACTGTCGGAGGATGCTCTCAGTTCTTGAGCTTACTTCAGTGAGGGATCAGGGTTGGCTTCCGGGAGAAGGCGGCATCTAAGCGGGGCTGTGGAGGACTGTGCATACGGAGGGCATCGCCGGAAGCAGAACCGCTGTACCCAGGGAGTGAGCGTGGGGTTAGAAATGTTGGCAGTTGGTTGAGCTAAAACAGATGTGGAAGAGGCAGGGGAAAAAGCTCGAATGTTAAAGATCAGAACGCTGGTCAGGGTTGGGTCACAGATACCTTCTGTCATCAGTGAGGAGCCCAGGGAGTTTGGAGGAGAGGCTGGGCTCCGCAGCATAGCAAGGGAAGCAAAGGGCTCCATTAATGGCTAGGTCACTTTCTACATACATGACTTTGGAGAAATCTGTTCATCCCTTGGAACCCCAGTGTCTCCCTCTAATGAACATGTCTGTGTGTGTGAAGGGGAAAGGTTAGACAGATAGAAGAAACACCACGGAGAAGCGTTAGGCGGTGGCCGTGTTGGGAGCAGAACAGCGAGGAGTGAGCAGAATTGGTGGATTCAAAACCCCCGTGGCAAGGCCCAGGCCTGAGGGCTTCCAAGTACGAGGTGCCAGCGGAAGTGTGGAGTCTAATTAGAGCTGAACAGCTTGTGTTGCGGGAGGGCTGTGGGTAGAGGAAGGTGCCTGGACTTCCTGTAGATTCTTGAGAAGTTGTCAAACCTCCAGGCACCTTAAGCCAACGTCCAGAAAGAGACTGGCGATGGCTCAAGGTCACGAAGCTAGCTCTTAGCAGAGCCTGCTTCCTAGTTGTGTGTGCTTCGTGAAGTCACTTAACTTCTCCGGTCCTTATTAGTTTTCTCATTGGTAAAATGAGGACAATAATTCCGACTTTTGTGGGGTGATGAGACAACCTGTACAGTAAAGCAAAGCTCAGCATAAAATAGTGGATAACACATTGGAGTGCTCTCTGCCTTCCCCTAACCCAATCCATTGCCTATGCCGAATAGTCAAGCTTGAGGAATGTGAAGTGTAGAACTTGAAAACAGAGGGGGCAGGAGGGGCCAGTCATACCTCGGCCACCAGAAGCAGGAGCCCAGTCCTAGAGCGACCGCCTCTGCAGTTAGGGTCAGGCTGGAAGTGAGTAGTGGGGGGACTAGGGACGAGGCTGGGGTTGCTAGGCACACAAAGATAAGAGCTGGAGGAGGTGGCCTGTTGCTAGGTAAGGAGAGAGGGTGTGGGGAGCGGCTGACACCCTGAGGAGCCAGGGATGTCCCCATGGCAACTGGAGCCGCTGCAATCTCAGGAGGAGAGGTGGGAGGAGGAGCCACTGCTGGCTCTGCTCCCAGAGGAGGCCTCCCACTCTGGGCCTCAGTGCCCCCATCTGTCCATCGGGAGTCTGGATTAGATAATCTCTAAACTTCTTCCCTGTATTGACCTCCTGGTAATCTAGGGTGGCTGAGAGCTCACAGACGACCTTCCATGATTCCCCCATTCACACGTCTAAGGCGCTAGCCGTCCCCAGAGCGGCCCCAGCGGTACTGGCTCTCCCCTCCCGTGCTGCCTCCCGTTTGCAACAGCCTGCGTGCCTGCCCTGTCCAGCTGCCTGTTGCAATCACTTCCTTTGTCTGGAACCTTGTCATTTATTACCTGCCCAAAGCACCCTGGGGGGCGCGACTCCAGTCCTGCCCACTGTGGGAAGACCTCCCCACTTGCTTCCTCCCTCCTGGGCCTCTTTGGCTGCAAAGATCGGAGCTCCTCCTGCTATCCTTTGTAATCACTGCTGCAGTTTGTCAAGCTGTGTCTAAGAGCTGGGCTCCCCGCAGGATGCTTGACAGGCTGAAATCTTTACAGCAGGGGTGTCAAACCCATTTTCACCAGGGGCCACATCAGCCTCTCTCTTGCTGTCAAAGGGCCGAAGGTAATTCTAGGACTCTATACATGTAACTACTCCTTAACAGTTAAGTAACAGCTCATCACTGCCGCCGGGTAGAAACGAGGTGGAGGGCCGAGGCCCACGGGCCTTGTGTTTGCCACCTGTTCTTTACAGTAAATCTAGGGTGTCATGTCGCAAATCCCATTGTACATAAGAGACAGTGCTCTGAGAGCTTTATGTGACTTGTCTGCAGTCCCTTGGGTAGTATGTGGTGGAGCCAAGCCTGGAACCTGGCTCCATGGAAGGGCTGCCGCGCCAGGCCTGGGGTGAGTGTCAGCGGCGGCGCTTAGCAGCTGATCACTAAAGCTATGTTATATGTTGGGCCCCATGCTGGGCACTTTTTCTGTATTTTCTCGTTTCATCCTCACGATAATCCTTCTAGGGTACATATTCTTGTTACTTTACAGATGAGGAAACTGAGGCTTAGAAAGCTGAAATGATTCCTCCTGTGGTGGAACCAGGATAGGGATCCAGGCCACCAGAATTGCAGTCACCACGTGGTGCTGCACCGGAGTTAACCCAGTCATATCCCAGAAGTACCACAGAGCGTTCCCCTACGTACCAGGCCTGTGTTGTGTGGTCCTTGGGGCAAGAGAGAGCTGGGGCAGAAGTGGGGTAGAGACACAGATAAGCCGGTTCTGGCAAGCCCAAAGGGGAGTGTGCTGCTGCGGAGAAGCCAGCTGTGAGGACAAGAGTCTGGAAGGGGTGGAGCTGGAATCTGACAGCGGAGTAGAGGAGGAGGGAGGCGGGGGAAGTTGGGTAATTTTCCCAAAGAAGGTACCTTTCCAGGAAGCTCGCAGGAGACAAGAAGGGGCAAGAGGGTACTCCCTCTCTTTCCTGTTTGCACTCCCTTGCCCCCCACCTGGCCCAGCCCCAGGAAGTAGGTGACCCCTAAGCTGGCTGAGTGCCTGGTTGGCACCAAAATAAACTCCCTCTTCCCCTCCCCTTGCTTCTGTCCCCTCTGTCCTGGCTTTAATTAGCAGCCCTGGGGATGAGTCATTTGGCAGCTGGGGAGGGAGGCTGCTCAGCGCCCAGTGAAGCCTCCACTCCTGGCTCAAACGGAGCCTTGCGGGCAACGCCACTGTGTTCACGCATGTGGGTACACTGCTGCCGGCTGGCCAGCCCTGTTCATGCGGGTGTGAGGAGTGCAGGGGCAGCGCTACAGGCTAGTGCGTGTCCGTGCGTGTCAGGGTGTCTGCATAGGAGCAAATCTGGTCGTTGCTGCCTTTGTTTCTGTGTACCACTGGATGTCAGAGAGAGAGAGAGAGAGAGACAGTGTGTGTGTGTGTGTGTGTGTGTGTGGCCTTAGTGTTTGTCTGTGGTAGACAGTGTCAGGAAATGAGGGACCATTTGGGTGAACAAACACAAATGCTTTATAATTACATTCACCCCTCCCTACATAAGTGTTCTCTTTGCATTTTTGCTTATGCAAGCCCTGCACTTATATCTCCAATTTTCCCTTGTCTTAGTCTGGGTGCATTTTGTGGCAGGGAACACAAACCCGCTCAAATTCGCTCAAGAATAAAGGGTGGGGGGAACTATTAGGAAGCTACATCTCACAGAATCTAAGAATAGTAAATGAAGTATAGCCAGGCCTCACCCACTGGAAATGGGACCAAGAAATCAAGAGATCTCTATCTATCTCTATCATCTCTATCTCTATCATCTCTATCTCTATCTCTGTCTCTCCATCTCTGGCACCTCTCTCTATCTCTGTCATCTCTCCTGGCTTGCCTGGTCCCTGTCATCTCTTTGTCATTGACTCCTGTCTCTGGACTGGCTTCCTCTGCTTTCACACAGCCTGCTGTGGCCACCAACCTGGAAGCAACGTGACCTTCCAGCTTCAGGGTCCACTGCCACATGACTGCAGCGTTTTTGTCAGGCCTGTGGGAACACGAGGTGGCAAGGCGCTGTAGGTGGGAGTCGATTCCCTTCAAAGCGGACGAGGGTAGAGAGGTCAAATACCTGATGGTTGGCCTTCTGCCGTGAGCGCAGTTTTTGTGCCCACAGGAAGGTCGGAGCCTGGGCGGCAGTCTGCTCAGAGGCCCATTATTGTAAGATTCCATCAAGGTTTTGTTTCCTACTGTAATGCAAATTGACCTTTGCTCACAGTGCTTTCAAATTTCATGTTCTTGCATCAAAACGCCCTGTTTTATCTAAAAATTTCCCCTTATTTTGTGCTTTTAAGTGCACAGTGACTATTACCACTGCTCCCAGTATGTGGGGATTTTCAGAGCCTCAGAACAACTGGCATAATGCTACTCATGGTGCACCTGCCACCAGGTTCTTGGTTGCTTCGGGAATTTTTACATTTTATGAGTGCCAGGACTGAATTTATAGTTATCTGCAGTCTATAATTACAAGCGCACATTATCAATATTATCAGCTTGACGCTTGAGCTTAGTTTTCCATTAATACAAACCCTGCAGTTTTTCCATTAATTACAGAGGGCATTAATGACCCCTTAGACAAATTTTCACCTGTGAGTAAAGAGTTGGGAACCAGCTGCGGCCGTAATAACTGCTCTCCAGACGCAGGGGCAGTGTGCCCGCGGCTCTGGCCTCAGTCCTGGCCTCCCATTTCCTGGCCGAGACTGGAGGCTGCCCACCTTCCTCTCTGGGGCCTCCTGTGTCTGCTGTGGCACGTAGCAGCTGCTGCCATTATTTCTAATAAAAACGATACTTTTTAGATTATTGTTAAAGCCATCTTTCCACATGTACATGGTAAACCCAAGTGGGCGAGATCACCCCAGGCTCGTGGCAGAGTCTCCAGCTCCGCTCCTCCCCTTTTTTCACAATTCCAAATGTTAAGAATTGCTTCCGTTCAAACAGTGTCTGCTATGTATCAGGCACTGTGCAGGAGTCCTGAACACACATTGTCTCTGATCTTCCTGGCCGCCCTGCCACGTAGTGATGGTCACAGCCACTTTACCAACAG
Source organism: Sturnira hondurensis (assembly GCF_014824575.4). Taxonomy (NCBI): domain Eukaryota; kingdom Metazoa; phylum Chordata; class Mammalia; order Chiroptera; family Phyllostomidae; genus Sturnira; species Sturnira hondurensis. The sequence continues at coordinate 206,082 of NW_028086142.1, read as the reverse complement.
GGAACGACGCTAGAGAAGGTAAAGGGACTTGTGAGAGGCCATCCATCCATTCGTCCACCCATTTATTCAATCGTTCACTCACGGAAGACGTGCCAGCAGGCACGGATGTGCTAAATTAACTGCGGTGGATAACGATGACGAGTAATAACAGATTTCTGCTCTGAGGAAACTCACTGTCATGGAGGACAATGGGCAAGGAAACAATTACAGAGAATTACAGGGAAAGTATAGGGTGCTATACCGGGAAGTATACCCCACCCAGCCTGAGGGTCATGGAGGCTTCTCCAAGCTGACATCTAAGCTGAGAGTTGGAAGATGAGTAGAAGTTAGTGAGGTGAGGGGTGGGGCGGGGTGGCATGAGGAAAAGTGGAGAGTGTTGCAGGCAGAGCCAAAGTGTATGCCAGGTCGGTGGAAGTGGTGTTTGGCACTTGTGTTAGTGACCTGCGAAGGCCGTATGGGCAGTGTGATGGCCCTGTCATGACACGTGATCTGGAAGGCGGGCAGAAAGTACACTGGGAAGCTAGAACAGGGACCCCGGTCAGTTACTCCGCAAGCTGAGGAGCTGCAAGACTCAACAGCATTTTCCCTGCTTCTGGGCTCCGGAGACAGGCAGTTTGCATGTCAGGCCCTGGGGCCCAGCCCGGCCAGCATCAGGCCATGATTTCCGTGCTCACAGTGCCCTCGAGTGTCCATCAGCCCATCTTGCAGCCTGCACCTCTTATGTGGATTGTGTGTCTCCTCCTCACACTGACTTGTGTGACTTAGGTGCCCTGTACTGGATGCTGGGGACGCTGAGATGAATAAGACACAGTCCCTGCTCACAGAGTTCCTGGCCCAGAAGAGGCAACAGACAGTGCTGAGAGAAGCACACGGTGGAAAAGACACAAGGGAGGGGTCAGAGCCGGCTTCAGAGCCCACAACCTCTGAGCTAGCTTGCAAAGAGCGAGGGGGAGCTAAAGACGTGGGCAGGTGGAAGTGGGGACAGGGTGATGGGGAATGGCCTTTTGGGCAGAGGGACGGCACGGGCAAAGACAGGCTGACAGCCGAGCAAGAGAGAAATGCAAGCACTTCTGCCTGGGCGGAGCGCAGGGTGAAGATGGGGCGGGCAGCTGAGACTGGCTGGAGGGGAGGGGGAGGGGCCAGCTCAGAGAAGGTTCTAGGATGCCTGCCACTAGCTCAGTGTAAGCACCTGTGCGTTGACTCATACAAGGAGCTTAGCTTGCCTATTCTTTTGGGATCACAAAGCCACCTGAGGATCTGATGAAAGCCGTGCTCTCCTCAGATACATACCGTCATTCATGAATATTTGTCATACAACTTCAGGGGCTTCAGAGACACTCCCTGTGCCTATTCATGAACCGCTGGCTGCCAAATTGTTCTTAGTATGGATACTGAAACTTTACTGTGGCCTCTGAGGCTGCAGAAGCTGGGTCCCCTGCTTACATCTCTAGTCTCACCTCTCTTCCCTTTGCTTTCTTCCACTTTGGCCTCTTTGCCGTTCCGGGAGACAGATACTCCCTCGGGCCCTTTGCCCAAGTTGTTTCCTCCGCCTGGAACATTCTCCCCTGCTACCTCCACTTTTGTCCAGCTTTAATTCCATTAGTTGTTGAACGTCTGTTTCCTCTCAGTTGGGTATAAGCTCCGTGAGATCAAGACGTCGGCTACCTTTAGTCACTGCTGTGTCCATCCCCCAGTTCAGTGCCTGGCCCGCAGCATCTGTAACTCAGTGAATGAAGGCCTCGGCAGTGCCCCATGGCCAGGTCAAGCTCCCCATCCACACCTCCTTCTTCCCTTCCGTCCCTGGTGGGCCCTCCTCACGTGAGTCTCCCGAACCTATTCAGACAGTCTAAATTCCAGGAATGGTCCAGATTGAGATGTTTTCCTAGAAACTTCCCTGGAGCCAACAGCCTTCCCATGGTTGTCCCTTGCCTCTGCGGGAGAGGGGTCAGACTCTGTCAGGCTGGGGCCGAGAACCTTCATCATGTGCACATTCATCTCACTGAATCCTCACGAGAACCTGTGAGGGAGGAATTGCCACTTGTCTTTTATAAACTGAGCCTCAGAGGGGTTACCAGTTGAACAGTGGCCAACCTGGGACTTGCACTTGGCTCCACCAGGCACCAAAGTGAAGGCTCTTGACCTCACCAGAGAGGGGAAGGGGCTTGCCTAAGGTCACACAGCAGCAGCCTTAGGGCCAGGACTAGAATTTCTGTCTCTCAACTCCTGCCGGGCCAAGAGGAAGGTTTGGGCCAGAGGTGTAGCTCTTAACACAAAAACTGTAAATGGGCACCCGGTGCAGCTGCGGCAGGAACTAGGAGAGGTACTGAAGGAGACAGGAAAGAGCGGGGGCTGAGTCCAAAGTCCTGAGGACCAGGGGGCTTTAGGAGGAGGGCAGAGGAGGCCACAAAGGGCCCACAGATGCCAACTTTGTGGTGGTCCGGAGAGCCTATCTCTCTCCGCAGCTTTGGCTTTCTTGAGAGGAACCAGCTGCCCCGGCAGGGAGGCAGGAAGGCTGGCCTGTTGCCTGTCAGCTCCTATTCCTTCTAGATCACTGGCCCCCTGGCCCCTCCCAGGGCTGCCTTCTGCTCAGAACAGCCAGGGGCCTGGGCTCTGGGGCCATGAAAGGACAAGAATGCTGTGAGCTGGATTTGGGGTACTCTTCAGGACCCACACATCCCTCAGATCCTCCACATTCTCTCCTTTTGCCAGCCCCACCCATGCGGGGGGGAGAGATTACTGTAGTCGGTGGCTGGGGAGTCAGGGCATCTGGATTCTAGTCCGAGTGGCTGCATGAACTCCAATAGGACTTCCCCTCTCCAGGCCTCAATTTCCCCATCCGTAAACTCAGGCAGGGAAACGTCCTTGGGAAAACAGCCTCTTGATTGTGAATGGCGGTTCTTCCGATTTTTGCTCTTCTCTTCAGGGAGCTCTTCTCTCAGCAGTCCAGAAAGCAACACAGAATAATAGAGTGAGAACTTCTGCTGTGGTCAGGGATACTGGCCAGGGCCTCATCTTGATTTCCCAAGATGAGTGATTTGAATTTTGTTCTATCCCAGAACAACAACCAAATGGTTCCGATAGCTGGATGTTTTGAAAAGCTTCTGTGGAAAGGTTTCTGTGTGCACGAGGCAGCAATATGGCCGAGGGGATGGACTACAGGTTTGGGAATGGCCAAAGCAGGTCCTCATCTTGCAGTGCTGCCACTCACCAGCTGTAGTCCTTGTGCTGTGTTGCCTAACATCTCTCCATCTCGGTTTCGTCTTCAGGAGATCTTCAGGGCTAGGGACACGTACTTGACAGGGTGCTTGGGGTGATTCCGGTGGAGGTGCACATAGGGAGCCCAGCCCACGGTCTGGCCCAGAGGAGTCACTGCGAGCTCTCATAGCTGCTTCCTCTTACCAGGACTTCCCAGCCCTCCTGGGGGAACAGGGGCAGGAGCAAAGTTTCCAGTTGCAGTCTGGCCTACAGCCCAGCTGGCCTGGCCCCGCCTCCTCGGTTCCTCCTTCTAGGGACGGGCTGGGGAGGAGGGTTTGGTGACACGGTGGAGGCACCGCCCGCCAGGGCCAGGGGGCCTGCCCGCGGGAGAGGTCCAGACCCATGGAGCCCCCGAGGAGGAGTAGCAGGTAGGAATCTGGCCCCCCAACCCCTGCAGCCTGACCCCCTCCCTCCCTGCTCAGGCCTGGACCTAGTCCCTGTGCTGCTGATTCAGCAGCCTCCTGGCTTCCTGGTTCCTGGCTCCCTTCTTGGACTCTAGGAGGGCCTTTGGCTTGGAGGAGGGAGCCAGCTGGAGTGGGTAAGCCCTTGGCCATCAGGGTGCCCAGCACCGTTAAGACCCTGGAGCCTTGAGTAGCGCAGTCCGTGGCCTGGGAGAAGTGTGATTGGTGGCTGCCCTGGGGTGCAGTGTGGCCCAGCGCTGCAGGACTCCAGATAGCCACAGAGATTCGCTGATACCAATGTTCCCTCAGCCTTAGGGTCTCTGTGGCTCTCAGGCTTAATGAGATAATGAGTCAAGGACTTGGGCTTGTGACTGGCACATAGATGGCAGTTGAGAAACAGTCATTTTCATGATGATGATGATTCAGAGTGTCTGATAAGAAGTCTCAGATTCCAAGATTTGGCAGTGTTCTAAGATTTGGGTATCCTCACATTTGCAGAAAGTGAGATAGCGGGCAGCCGGCCTGGCCTGCAGCCACATCTTCAGGCCTTTATTTGGGCTCTTGGATGCCGGGCTCTGACCATAAGCTCCCTTCAGAGGTTGTTGGGGGCAGGGGCTGGCTGACCTGGAAGGACCAGCCCCACTACCAGCATCTGCCCGGTGCTGGGTAGGGGAGGGACCAGGCCCTCAGCCTCACTCCCCTGCTGTCACTCCTCTCCCTTTCCATTCTCTGGACTTTAATCACGAGGAGCAGGAGACAGAGGGGCCTTTGGACCCTGCACTAGGGGTGGGTACACAGCACTGGGGGGCAAAACGTGGGCCCTCTCCTAGGGTGGGGGTGCAGCACTGGCCTTGGCAGCAAACACTTCTGCTCCTTGGAACTACCCTGTCCTCTGGTTAGCTGGGCTCCACCTGCCCGTACTCCCTAGTCCCATCCTGTCACCAAGACCACTGAGACCTTGTCAGCTCTCCTCCTCCCTCTCTTCTCCTCTCCTCTCCTCTCCTCTCCTCTCCTCTCCTCTCCTCTCCTCTCCTCTCCTCTCCTCTTGTCTTGCACTCTCTGCCTCTCCCTGTCTTCTTTCTGTGTCCTTTGTCTGGCCCTTTCTCTGTCTTCCTCTTCCTCTGTCTTTCTCCAGTTCTGTCTCACCCTTTCCTTGTCTCTTTCGATTTCTGGCTGTCCTCTTCCTCTCCCCCTACAGTGTTTCTTCCACCCACCTGGCCTGGGCTCATCCCCCTCTTTTGACCCAGAGCTTTGCCTCTCTCCATCCCTCCCTCCCTTATTGTGAGGAGTATTCTATAAGGGGGAGCCCCCCTACATCTTTTGCCTTTCTCTCTCATACCCACTTCCTCCATCCCTCTTCCCTACTCGTGTGGCGTCTGGTGTGAGGAGGGCTCCCTTCCCCCTTCCTGCTGTGGTGTGCCAGTGTCTCCGTGGCCAAGGTCCCCACGGAGTCACCTGGAACACAGGAGGCCCAGCCCAGCTCTTTTGTCTCTGCTGCCCCCTGTTGTCGTTGTGTTCTGTTTGTGGTTCGAGTGCCGTCCTCTCTTTCTTGACTTTGTGGTTTTTTCTTTTTTTCTTCCTTCCTTCCTTCCTTCCTTCCTTCCTTCCTTCCTTCCTTCCTTCCTTCCTTCCTTCCTCGTTTCCTTACTTCCCTTCCTCTCTCCGTTTCCTCCCTCCTTTTTGCCTCCCTACCTCCCAACCCCCCTCTTCCATTCCCCCTCCTCCACCTATCCCCTACCGCCCATTCCTCTCACTCTTCCCTTCCCCCCCTACTCACTCTCACATCCTTGTCCCCCATCCCCGACCCTGCCTCTCCCCTCCCCCCGTCTCTCTCTCTGTCTCTCTTTCTCTCTCTGTCTCTCGCTGTCTCTCAGGTCCACAGCGTCTCATACTCTACACCAGTATTGCTGTCCTACTCAGGTCCTTGACTCCATGAAGCTTCCCCCCTCAGGCAGGCTGGCAGAGAGCAGGTAAGAGCTAGACCCATCCCTCCCCCAATCCTTCACCCATTCAGACAAATGTGCGATATCATTGCCAGACCCTCTCCCCATCTCCCTCTAGCCCCTGGAGTGACTGTGGAATGGGTGTCTGAGCATGTGAGGAGAATGACTGGGGGAGCAGGTCAGGAAACCAACGAGGACTTTCAGAACCTGTTCATAGTTGGTCCTTCCTTAAAAGTTCTTCCCTAGATACCTGTTGCCAAAAGCAGGAGTGGTTGGCCCTAGAATATGTAATGTTTGAACTGTTTTAAAGGATGAGTAAGAGTTTGCCAGTTAGATAGGATGGGGAAGGGCGTTAAGCGTGAGGAAAAATCTGCTCACACCTTTGCAAAACAACATTATTGCCAGGTTAATTGGAAAACACGTGTTACATTTTCTAACTATAATGCAATAAAATGAAATATTAATATCAGTGGCAAAAAGACTAGGTCCATTTGAAAGTTTAAAAATCCTAATCCTAAAGAGGAAATAAGAATGGAATTTATGGACTGTTTAGAATAACTGCCGAGGGCAACACTACATATAAAAACCTATGGTATACGACCAATGGGGGTCCCAGGAGAAAATATGTAGTCTTAAATGCTCCTATTAGAGACAAGACAGTTCACATTCAATGAACTAATTATTCCATTCAAGATGTAGAAAAAGAACAACCAAAAGAAAGCAGAATAGCCCTGGCTGGCGTAGCTCAGTGGATTGAGCGCTGGCCTATGAACCAAAGGATCCCAGTTCGATTCCTAGTCAGGGCACATGCCTGGGTTGCAGGCCAGTTCCCAGCAGGGGATGTATAAGAAAGCGGAATAAAGTAATTATTGTAGATAAAACCAGAAATTAATAAAATAGAAAACAAAAGATTTCATGAACTAAGAGGTGGTCTTTCAAAAGACCAGTAAACTGGACAGACCATCCTCTGGCAGGTATGTCTGAGAAAAAGGGAAGAAAACATAAATAAAATAAAGTGTGACAAAAAGGATTTAACTACAGAATCTGAGGAGACAAAAAAAAAAGTCATAAGAAAATACTTTGTGTGATTTTATGCCAATAAAATCTAGATGAAATGGGTGGCTTTCTAGGAAAATATAAATTACCAAATGACTTAAGGAGTGGCAGAATATAACAGTATAGAATACATTTGAAAGATGGCCCAAGTGTTCTCCTCAGAAATAGTACCAGGCCCATTTGGTGTTATGGAAGTTCTATTGAATCTTGAAAGATCAGATGACAAGAAAAGATCAACAGCTTCCCACTTCATGCCATAAGGTTATTATAACCGGACAGGTTTAGACCAAAAATTAAAAAAGAGGAAAGCCCTGGCTGGTGTAGCTCAGTGGATTGAGTGCGGGCCTGCGAACCAGACGATCGTGGTTCGATTCCCAGTCAGGGCACATGCTTAGGTTGCAGGCCAGTTTCCGGCAGGGGCCAGTTCCCTGCAGGGGATGCAAGAGAAGCAACCATATATTGATAAAAAAAGAGGAAAACTATAGCCTAATCTCACATATTAATAGAGTAACAAGTATTTTAATTATCAAGCCAAACCCATCAGTGTATGAAAAGAATGTGTCATGACAAATGAAGCTTTGTTCCAGAAGTGCAGGGATTTTTCAACATTAGGAAAGATGTCATTGTAATTAATTACATTAATACATTAAACAGAAGAGATCCTGTAACTACCTTCATAAATGCTGAAAAAAATCATCTGATAAAATTACATATTCATTTTTAATTTAAAAAGTCTTAGTGAGTGTCTTGCTGTGTTGGGGTAATTTGTTACACAGCAAGAGATAACTAGTACAGTAAACAAGGAATCAGTGCAAACTGCCTTACCTTGCTAAAGACTTTTTGTCAGAAATCAAAAACAATCATCAAATGTAACAGGGAACTACTAGATAAATTTCCATTAAATTCAGGAACAAATAAGATGACTGCTATCATTGTCATTAACCATTGTTTTTCTGGAAGTTTAACCTATGGGATTAAAAAAAGACATAAGCCTTGGCTGGTGTGGCTCAGTGGATTGAGCACGGGCCTGGGCGTACCAAGGATCACTGGTTCGATTCCCAGTCAGGGCACATCCCTGGGTTGCAGGCCAGGTCCCCACTAGGGGGCGCACAAGAGGCAGCCACACATTGATGTTTCTCTCTCCCTCCCTTCCCCTCTGTTTAAAAATAAAATAAATAAAATCTTTTAAAAAAGAAATAAGTGGTATAAATATTGGGAACAAAGTCAGAGTTAGCATGATTTGAAGATGATATGGGTGTCTAGTTAGATAATCAAGCAGAATAAGGTAAAAACTTATTAGAACTAATAAGAAAAGTCAGTGAGATGGGTAGATACAAAATAAGTAAACTCTTAAAGTATTGGCTCCTCTGAATACTAGCAATAACTAATTAGAAGACATAATACATAGAAAAATATCTCATTCACAAAAGCAAAAAAAATAAAATTCCTAGGAATTTACAAGGAATGTAGAATACTTTTCTATAGATAACTGTAAGATTTCATCAAAGGCTATAAGGAGACTTGAGTAAATCAAGAGTCCTGTCCTATTCCTGGATGGGGAGATTCAACATGGTAAAAATGACATTTCCCCCCCAATTTGGTCAAAAGGTTCAATGCATTGCTCATTAAACTTTCAGTGATATTTTCTTTGAGAATTGGGCAATTGGATTTTGAAGTTCATTTGGAAGAGTAAATGCCCATCAATTACTAAGAAAGTTTTTTAAAAGAACAGTGAGGGGTTCTTGCCCTATTACATATAAAAAATTATCGTAAAACCACAGTCATTAAAATATTTTATCATCACAGAAATAGAAGAATACATAAGTGAAACAGTAAAGAGTTTAGAAACATCCATATATTCATATAGGAGTTGAATTTATGATAAAAACACATTTCAAATCAGTGGGGAGTCAATAAATGGGATGGGATTATTGGCTACTACTTGGGGAAAAATTAGGTTAAACCCTTACCTCATACATAAACAAATACAAAAAATAAGATGCGCACCCTGGCTGGTGTAGCTCAGTGGACTGAGTGCAGGCCTGCGAACCACACAATCTCGGTTCAATTCCCAGTCAGGGCACATGCCTGCGTTGCAGGTCAGTTCCCAGCGGGGGACTCACGAGAGGCAACCATACATTGATATTTCTCTCCTTCCCTCCCCTTCTAAAGATAAATAAATAAAATATTTTTTTAAAAAGAGATGCGCAAGTGCCAAAAGAAAATCCAGCATATTTTTTAAAGATTTTATTTATTTCTCTTTAGAGGGGAAGGAAAGGAGAGAGGGAGAGAAACATCAATGTATGATTCTCTCCAGGGCCAGGGCCAGAATATTTTTTATAATATTAGGGTAGAGAAGCTTTTATGAACATGACTTAAAAATGCATAAGCCATCAAGTGAAGAGCAATAATTTTGACTACATTGAAATTAAGAACTTCTGTGGATAGAAGGATACTATACACAAAGTTAAAACACAAACAACAGGCGAAGAGAAAGTATTTGCTATACAGATATCAGGCAAAGGTTAATATTTCTGTCTGTAGCTATACGGTCTCCTGGAAATCAATAAGAAAAAGTCATGCAACCCATTTAAAATAGAGAAATAAGCCCTGGCTGGTGTAGCTCAGTGGATTGAGCACGGGTCTGTGAAGCAAAGGGTCGCTGGTTCGATTCCCGGTCAGGGCACATGCCTGGGTTGCAGGCCAGGTCCCCAGTAGGGGACACGTGAGAGGCAACCACACATCGATGTTTCTCTCCCACTCTTTCTCCTTCCCATCCCCTCTCTCTAAAAATAAATAAATAAAATATTAAAAAATAGAGAAATAACATGATTTGGCAACTCAGGGAAGAAATAGACAGCTAGCTAATGAATGAGAAAGGATGTTCAAGCTTACTAATAGCTAAAGAAATGTGTCTAAAACAACAATGAAGTGTCGGTTTTAAAGTGCCAAAATTTCAACTATTGAAAGTGTTGTAAGGAAACAGAACCCCTCACCTTGATTGGAGTGCAAATTGGTACCATTTTAAAAAAATAGGACAATTTGTTAGTTGTCACCAGAATCTTAAATGGCATATACTTCCACGCAGGGAACCGTGTCTGGAAGCTAGATTTTGCCACCGCTTTACTACTAGGTGGACTCCAGTTTGGCCAGCAGAGGCCTTTCCTGAAATACCTCAATTCCAACTGTAAATATAAATCATACCGTGCAACTCCTTATCATAGGGCTTTGTAGGATAGCATTCTCAGCCAACTCTTAATGAAAAGGTTGCCTGCCATATCCCTCTCAAAATAAAAACAGGATTATATAAGTAGAAATACTCTTTAGTTTTCACTCGTTTGTAAAAATGTTAAAGCAATAGAAATGACTTTTGTCTACATTTTCAATAAAATGTACATTCCTGTGGCCCAGCAGTTCATTCTTTAGGAACCTGTCCTTCAAAACTACTTGCAGACAGCCCTGGCTGGTGTAGCTCAGTGGATTGAGCACGGGCCTGTGAACCAGTCGATCGCGGTTCGATTCCCAGTCAGGCCACATGCCTGGGTTGCAGGCCAGTTCCCAGCAGGGGACCCACGAGAGGCAACCATACATTGATATTTCTCTCCTTCTCTCCTTCCCTTCCCCTCTAGAGATAAATAAATAAAATCTTTAAAAAAAACCTACTTGCAGACATATGCAATGATACTCATTGTAGCATCGTTTGTAGTAGTGAAAAATTAAAGCAACCTAAATGTCCATCAGTAAGGAACTGCTTTCCCTTCATGGTCCATCCATACTGTGGATTACTCTGCCGCAGATGAAAAGCAGAAGATTTATCTCCGTATACTGGCATGGAAGGACCTCCAAACTTACTGTTACATGAAAAAAGCAAGTTGCAAAACGGGGCTTATGACATGAGCCCATTCTTGTAAGGAAAACAAAACAACCCCCAAACAACAATGCCAATAGCTTTCTCATACCCTGTCACAGTGTCAAAAGTACTGGCCCTTTTATTTCCCTCTTCCTCTTTTTCCCCCGCATCCAGTGTTTTGATCTTGCCTTTTCTTTGAATAACTAGCTCAGAGGCCGCCCCATTCATTTAGCAAGCATTTGTCCTTCCTGCTCTCTGTTAGGCTTTGCACTGAACCTTGAGTGGGATACGGGAATGAAGTGTATCTGGTTCTACCGTTAGGAAGCTTACGTTTAGAAGGGAGAGAGACACATAGACAATGACAGCATAGTGTGGTTTGGGATGAGACACAACTAGGCTCAGAGAGCTGCCAGAGAAGGTGCACCTAACCCTATCCGTCCACCTACAGAGGGGGACGGGACGTGTGTATTGAGTGTTGAAAGGGTAATAGCTCTCCTTCTTCCCCCAGCCCTGCCAGAAACAGTTGCCCACGTTTGGCTCTTCGAAGCGGGATGACCTAATGGGGGGGGGGATGGTTGAGTCAGTACTTTTATTCAAGTCCAAGTTTGGCCTCTTGCTAACTCTATGACTTTGGACAAGCCATTTAACCTCGGAGCTTCTGTTTCCTCATCTGTGTAATGAGGACAATGCCTACCTACCCCGCAGGGCTGATTTTAGGATTGGAAACAATATATGTAAAACTCCTGGGTGACTCTCAACTCTCGAAGGGCAAGGACTATCTGTGTTTTCTTTTCCTCATGGCCAAATGCATAGCATTAGATTAGCTTGGATCTAAAAACTGTACGTGTCTAGGGACGGCTCTGGAGAAGAGGGTGGGGCGGACCATGGCGGGGCTTTGGGAGGAGGAAGCTGAGACAGGTACATGGGAATGGAGGGGGATTGCAGCGAGAGAAGGGAGAGCCAGGTGCCTAGCCTTGTGTGAAGGTGACACAGGAGAGGAAGCCAAAGGAGGTGGCTCTGGGAAATGGAGCCCCGGCAGGGCGTTCTGGCCTTGGTTCTTGGTCCTGTTCATTTGTTGGTGCCATCTCTGAATCCCACAGTCCAGTACTTGCACTGGTGCCAGCACATCTCGATTTCAATCCCAACCCCGTTACTCACTAGCTGAGTGACCTTACACAACTCATTTCACACCTCTGCGCCTAGCTCTTTCTCTGTGAAAAAAAAAAAATACACAATACCGTCAACATCATGGAGTTTGTTTATAGAGGAGTAGATGAGATCATAAATAGAATTCACCTTGCTGAGTGCCTGGCACACAATGGGTACTAAAAAAAGCATAGCGGTTATTAGTATGCACTTCAGTAGACACATGGAGTTCTGCTGTGGCCCCAGCCTATGCTGAGTAATGGTTCTTGCCTTTCTGACAAGTTCTGACAAGTTCCCAGTCAGTAGGGGAGACTGCGAAGGGCTGTAACAAAGGAGAGAAGAGGGGGCTGTGTAAGCCCACAGGAAGGGATCTGGCCCCATCTAGGTCTGATGCAGCTCAACCGAGCCTAAGTGCTAAGCCTTAGGGGATGAGTAAGAGTTAGCCAGGGACAGAAGGGTAAAGTGTGGAAGAACATTCCAGGCAGAAGGAACAGCATATGCAAAAGAACCTGGATGTTATTTGGTAGGGCCAGGTTCTTAACCTGTGGTGTATGAATCCCAGCTGGGCTTCATGGCCCATGAACCTCCTGAAATTGAATGAAAAATGTTGTGTGGGTATAGATGTGTGTATGGTTTGTTTTTTTTTGGGGGGGGGGTCAGGAAGATGGTTAATGACTCATTAAATGCATAAAGGGTTTGTGTTTCTCAGAAAAGGTTAAGGACCAGTGTTTCTGGTGAAGAACTGTCATGTGAATGGATTCTAAATAAGCGAGATGTTGAGTCAAATTTGTGATTTAGAGACATCATATTAGCAGTGTAAAAAGTGGATTCTACGCATAGAGGTCAGTGGGAAGACCCAAACTGGAGTGTTAGAATAAAGAAACGGCTTCAAACAGGGCTGCCGTTGTGCTACTCCAGTGGGAAGCACTCACAGATAAGCATTTCACCTTCAAATTAGGGACTCTAAATCCTTTGAGAGCTGTTAATGAGATAGATCCAATAGAAGGTGAGAGAAAAGGAGGAGGCAAGGATGAGTCGGTGTCAGCAGACATCCGGGGGGACATGAGTCCAGGGTAATCATGCAGAAGGAAAAAGGTACCCCTGTTAGTGCTCGCCTGGTACCCAAAGTCTTTGGTCCCTGACATAATTACTACCTTCCATTCTGCTCCTGATACTTGCAGATCCCGAGGGACATTGCAGACAGTTGTTTCTCTATGAATTCTGGAGAGGCATGACTTCTGCTTTGTGAGTTTTCTGCAGAAAGTAGTGTTTGAGCTGGTCATTTGAAGTCTATAAAGATTCTGAGAGATAGAAGCAGGAGAGGAAGCTCTGAGAGTATAAACAAAGGCCTGGAGGTGAGAAATGGTGAAACGAAGCATTGGACTGTGCGGAGGTCAGACGCGCCTTAAACAGCTGTCTGGGGAGTTCAGGCTTCTTGTTTGTGGTAGGCCACTGGAGAGCCGCAAGCAGTTCCTGAGTAGGGAAAATGACACGATCAAATGAGCACTTTAGAATGAAGGGAAACTAGGAAGGAGGCTGTTATAGTAATCAGAGAGAGAGAGAGAGAGAGAGAAGCTAAAATAGTGGCCGGGGGGATGGAGCAGAGGAGATGGATTTGAGAGGCGGCTGGGAGGAAGAGAGGACTGGAGTTAGAGACTAAAAAGCTAATGCATGGGGGCTCAGCCTCTGCCTAGCACGGCTGGCAGCCACCTCCTTCACCTGTCGGTTATAGTTGTTGTCCCTTCCCGCCGTGCTGCAATTATGGGAAGGAGGAGAAGGGACATGCCATTTGCTTAGCCTCTGCCATGCGTCTGCCCCCGCTCCGCAGGGCTGCAGTGGAGTGCGGAAGGCGATGAGGTCAGGGTTTGCACAGGGGGTGACTAGTACATTCGGTGCCTGCCCGCCTGCCTGGAATGGCACATAGAAGGGGGGGGGGGTGCTGGAGGTCAAGGGAGGTACTGCTTATACTCGAGAAGGACTACGGAACAGCACATACCCCAGCAGGAAGTCCAGGTCGAACGTAGGAGGACGGCCTCCCCGAGCAAGCAAGGGTGTCCGCTGTACTTGGCAATCTCAGCAGCAGCAGGTACCTGCGGAGGACGTCCAGGCAGAACTGAGGTGGGCTTTCTTAGCTGAGACACCAAGAGGTTGTTAAAGCAGTCTTGGAACACCCCAGGTAGCTGATTCCAAGAAACAAACAAACAAACAAACAAACGGTGTATTTCAATCAGCTAACAAAGTAATAAAGACTTTATCTATGATTTTTAAAAAAAGATAATGGGTGGGGGGGTGGAGATGACCCAGGGTGGAGTTCACAGTACGTTGTAGGGTTCAGACCTAGCAATGCATTCATTCCTTCAGAAAATATTCACTGAGTCCCAGGCACTGCGCTGGGGATTAGGGATATAGCACTGAACCAAGCCATTGCCTGTCCTCATAGATCTTGCAGTGGGTGAGACGGATACTCCATAAATAAGCAACTGAATATGTAGACTGTGTCTGGTGCAACACCTGGGGAAAGAACATCAGTGCAAAAGCCCTGAGGCAAGCGTGTGCTCATTGCGTCTGAGGCACATCAGAGAGGCCAGTCTGATTGGAGACTGAACAGGGGGCAAGAAGAGTAGAAAATGAAGTAGTAGGGGCCAGATGATGTATAGATAGCCTTTGGGAGCTATTTACCAGGTAGAATGGGAAGGATTTGGTGACTGGAATTGCTGAGGGAGCACGGAGAATCTGGGGTGACTCTCAGGCTTGTTCTGGGCTCAGGCGACTGAATGGTTGGTGGTGCCTTTCACTAAGGGGGGAAATGCAGGAGGATAGGTTTGCAGTGGTCAGATGGGGAGTTAGAGGTTCCGTGAGCTCTGAAGTCCCTAAGGGTCATCCTGGCGGAGCTTCCAGCAAGCATTCGTCTTGATGGGTCTGGGGACCGCGGAGAGAGTCCACGCTAGAGAGAGAGCTCCAGGGGTCCTCAGGCACACCTCAGTTACGGAGTGGAATGAGATCAGGGACATGTGGAATGAAAGAGGAGAGGACCAGAGCAGAACTGGGTAGGAGGCACTAACACATAAGGAACGGGGAGAGGAAGAGGAGCTGGGGGTGGACAGAGAAGTAGGAGGAAAGCCAGCAGGGAGTGGGCTGGCTGAAGCAGAGGAAGGAAAGAGCCCTCTGTGCACGGGCGGGGGCGGGGCTTGTTAAGAGTGGCAAATGTTACAGTTGGGGAAGTAAGATGAGGGTGGAAGAGAGTCTATTGGTTTTAACCACTAGGAGGTCCTGGGTGACCTTACTGAGAACAGTTTCCATGGCTTGGTGGGCACATGAGGCAGATTGCAGTGGGTTGAAGAGCTTGTGGGAGGTACCGAAATGGAGATGGCCAGTGGAGACAAATTCCTCAAGAAGCTTAGCTGTGAAGAGGAGAGAGGGGCAGTGAGTGCTGGAGGGAGATGTGGGGGCAGATAGAGGATTTTTTATTCCCAGATGGAAGAGAGTTGAGCTTCTATAAATGTTGGTAGAAAGGAGGCAGAGAGAGGGAGAGGTTGGAATACAGGAGGGAGGGGGGATGATTGCTCTGGAGGAGGTAGCAGGGGTGGGCTCCCGAGCCCGGGCGGAGGGACTGGCCTTAAATAGCATAGGAAAGGAAAGCAGAGGTGGTGGGGGGGGGGGGATACAAGGGCACTGAGGGGATGGTGAAAGAAATGCTTCCGGAAGGTTCAAAGCAATACATGGAGATCCCTAACCAAGGGCATGGTTGCTGGAGCTAGGAGGAAGCAAACAATACTTCTGGTTGGGAATCAGGGAGGACTTCCTGCAGGAAGTGGCGCGGGAGCTGGGCCATGAAGTTCAGATGGGATTTCCTGAGGTAAAGATCTGTGCAGAAGAAAGAAACAGAATTAGGAAAGGCCTAGAGGCTGGGCATACTGGTGGATTCGTGAACAAGCCAGTTTGGTGAAGGCCGGGCATGAGTGAGCAGGATAGCATTGATCCCACTGACGATGACAGTACTAACAACAGTTACCATGGGTGAAGCACCAAACCTACCCAGTGGTAGGTGTGTTGCACACTTGAATTTATTCCTGCTGAGCGCTGCAGGAGAGGTATTTCCCCCCTTTTGCAGATGAGGACAGTAAGTCCTAGAGAGGTGAAGAAATGGAGCCCAGTTGATCCTGCTAGTAGGTGGTGGGGCTGACAATTCAAACGCAGGTCTGTCTGACTCTAAAGCCCGTGCTTTTTTCACCTGACAGGGAAGGCCAGGTGAAGCCATAATGTGGGGGAGCCTTGAATGCCAAATTGAGGAGTCTGAACTTTATCCAGGAAGCAATGGGGAGCCAAGGTGGGTGTCTGAGCAGAAGATACATGGTGGAAGGTGGGCTTTAGGAAGGCTAATGTAGGCCGAGAGGGTAGGGAGAAGAAATCAGGAAGTGGCTGCAGCGTCAGGGGCCTGGCCTGGATATGAGGGAAGTGAGCAGTGGGCCTGGAAGATTATTTGTTCCTCATGACAGCCTTGAGAGGTACAGAGTTTTCTTCTCCTTTTATAGATGAGGAATGGGAGACTCAGAAAGGGGGAGCTGCTTACTTGGGATATGAGCCCTGGTTCATGTGATTTGGTTGACTCAGGGGTTCTGTGGAACAGTGTGTCAGAGGGAACTCTGAGTACGAGGAGGCTTGTGCGTGCATGCGTGCGTGTGTGCGTGTTTGTGTGCACCTGTGTGCACGTGCTTGTCTGTCTGTGAGACAGACAGCAGTGCCTTCCCTTGCCTATCCTCTTTCCTTCCCACTTCTTCCTAATCCTCCACTTTCCTAGATTCCATACCTACTGCCTCCCCCAAACCCAGGGGTCTGGGGAGTGGGGTGATAATGTTTCATTGGGTCTCCTCAGAAGATCAGGCTCATCACTCCAAGGCGCCTGCCCCTCCTTCTCCACCGCTCCCAGCTGCACTGTCTGGCCACCCACCCCGTGAAGCTGTGGTGGAGTTCCAGTGACTGCCACATGCAGACTGGCCCCTGGTACCGCTGCACAGTACCCTAGGGTACCGTGTGTCTGCAATGACTTCTCCCTGCCTCTGTGGCACTTCTGTGTGGGTACAAGCGGCCACCTTGGGAATTAGATTCAGCTAATGAGCAGTGAACAATAACCACCACCGTGTTCCCATTGCTCTTATTTGCAAAGCGCTTGACATATGTTCCAGTCCTTTCAACAGTCCAGTGGGGTTGGCGTATGAGCCCCATTTTTACAGACGAGAAAACTGAGGCTTCAAGAGGGGCGAGAGTACGCCCGGGGACACGACCTGGAAGCACTGGTAGAGCTGGCATTGCAAGCCAGGTCTGTTTGTGTCCAAAGCTGTGGGCTTTTTCCACACTGCATTTCTAAGCATCTTCTATTTCTCCAACCCTGAGCCTTCCGGAAATATTGTACACATCTTTGTCCTTCAAGGGCATAGTGGATTTCTAGAGCTAGTGCCAAGTTCGCCCAAAGACCCTGGTGGGATGAGTCTGAGACTTGGGTCTCCAGGGACTCCAGATTTAAACGCTGATTCTCCACATACCCTCCAGGTATGTGACCTGAGCAGGTTCTCTACCCTCTCTGAGCTTCAATTCCCTCATCTCTAGAATGCTGCAACATTGCTGCAAGTTGGGGGTGGGTGGGTGGTGTTTAAATGAGATGGTATATGCAAAGTGCCCTAGAGAGCACGTGGCTACTATGTATTCCAATGAAGGTTGGGCCCCAGTCAGGTCACAAGTGGAGTCTCTATACTCCGAATAAGACCTGAAGACTGAGCCCAGCCTGGGTGTTGGTGGAGGGAGCTGTCCTAGGAGGGAACCAGCCACGAGATCCTCTGACCTAGCCTGGTGCGGCCCTAGACAATCCGTCGCCCTGGCCTCCCCATTCTGACCCCCATCCTAGTCCCGACTCCCTGGTTCCAGCCCTTCATGTATATCCCCTGCTCTGCAAACTAATGCCTCTGCCTCTCTCTGTCACCCGCCGCCTGTGGCCTCTACCCTGCCCTTCCTGGTCCCAGGGAAGAGGAGGAGGAGACTGAGGAAGAGGAAGAGGAAGACGCTCATCAGTTCTGCTGTCCAGCCTCCGAGTGCAGCAGTCCCTCCTCTCGGTAACTGAGAGGACAAGGGTCATTTTCTATGCAGAAGCAAAAGCCTTAACCAGTCCCCCATGTCCCCGTTCCCGCAATCCCCCACGGGACCCCATCCCTGCTTCAAGAACCGGATGGGCAAGCATCGTGCCCTGTCCTCCCCCACCTCCTTTTTCGAATTCCTACCCCCTACTGCTGCCTCCCCTGGACTCCAGCCCCCCAAATTAGAAATGCTGGAGCCCGAGGTCTGCCTCAAATGTGGGAGCAGCAAAGCTTGGAGCTTGGAACCTGGACCCTCCCGCACCTGCACCCCACTTCCCAGGCACCCCGGAGCCTGCCACTCCTGGAGAGGTCTCCAAATGACACCCCAAGGACCTACCTCTGTCCTCTGTCAGCACAAACAGAGATGCAGGGTGCCTAGGGCTCAGAGGACCAGATGGGGCAGGACCCAGCCTGCCTAGTTCCCCATTGCTCGTTCCCTTGCTGCGGCCATTGCTGCCATCTCTTCCACTGCTTGAAGGCCTTGTCCCATGCCCCCTGCCACTCCCGTAATGCTCTGTAAATATGATCAGGAGGAAAAGGCCTTTCAGAGTATGTGTCGCTGTGTACAAAGGAATTTCCATCAATAAAAGCTGATCTCTTCTCTCTGTCTGATGTATGCTCCACCCCACCTCTGCTTCCCTCTCCCTGTCTTCACCAGGGCCTTACCTGCTTTCCTCTCCGGGGCTGGGAACAGGCTGGGAGAGAGAGAGTAGGGTTTAATCTGTGGTGTTATTAACACCCCAAAGGCACCCAATACATGAAGGAATGGTGAGGCATTCTCACCACGAGCAAGCCTGTCGCCTTCTACAGCCCGTCAGCCTGAGGAAGTGTGAGCTGGCCAACTTGGACATGTCACTTGGCCTCTCTGCCACCTAGCTCCCCCCTGTGGGGAAGGAGGAGGGGGGCTTGCTCGAAGGGTCTCCAAGGGCTTCTCCAGCGCTGACATCCTGTCAGTCTGAGATGCTACAAGTTTTAAGAAGTTATGGGTTTAAGATAGAATTCAGTGATATATTCCATGCAATGCTGTGTTTCTGTTTCCAGAATAATTTTGGATTTTCCAATACTGTGGTTTTAAGATTCCATGATTCTACCATTTCAAAAAAGGTTCTGATGGGGTGATTTAAATCTTCTGAGATGTTAAGAGTCTCTGGTTCTCTACTTTCAAGATTCTGATTCTGCAGTTTTCGGGATATCTGAATCTGAGGGGATGCTCTGTCTTTCATCCCAGATGCAGTGACCCTGAATGTTTCCTGCGCCTGCCAGAAGCTGGTTCTAAGAATCCCTGGAGGCTGTTGGCAGGAGGATGGAAGGTGTCCTTTAAGGGCTGTAGAACCCGCGTCTTGTGTCATGTGTCTGTGCTAGCAGCAAAGCCAGGGGACCCCCTAAGTGGGCTTGTATCCGACTTTCCCTTTCTGAGCCTTTGGCGTTAGACGAATCCGGGTTTGCCTCTGGTTCTGCCACTTACTCTCTGTGTAAACTGGAGCAAGGACTTGCTTCTGTGTGCGCTTGATTAAGCTCCCGATCACAGTGAGAATGTATTTACCTCTCTGGGTTGTCATGAAGAATAGCAAGAAAACGAGGAGCCCAGCATAGGGTCTGGTGGGCGGTTGGGCGAGTGCACCGTGGTCGGGGCTCTTGTTCTGATTAAGGCCCACGTGAGAGTCCCTCCTCCCCTCTCTTTCCTCCTTCCCTCTGTATCTTCATTACATTGATCCCATAGTTTTTCCAGAGGCTCACCTCATTCCCTTTCTCATGACTTCACTCTGACTCAACTTATCTATTCATTTGCTCATTCAAACTCTCACCTATCTCTTCTTTTCCTCCCTGCCTTGCTTTGTCTCTCCCTTATTTACTCTTCCAGAAGGCACTGTGTGCAAGGCTTCAGGCTAAGTACTGTGAGGGATCAAAAGTAAGACTGGCTGTGTTCGCTGTAAGTCCTCTATCTCTCAGGGGAGGTGAGAAGTCCTTTGGGAAAGTAGGCAGGCCATGAAGGGTTGAAATGATTAAGCAGGTACGGCTTTAGTAATGAGCAAAATAGGTTCTTGACCCAAAGAGGAGGGAGATATCAAGGTGGGCTGGGGGGTGGTATCCAAGAGGGCTTGCTGGAGGAGAAGGAGCAAGAGTGGAAGGTTGGGAAGGGTTTGAATAGGCATGGAGAGGTGAGAAGTCATCTTACAGGAGATGAGAGAGAGACAGAATGGACAAAAACCTGGTGGGGAGTTCTAGGGTTGTGTTGGGCGATGCTGCGTAGATTGCTCTGTTGGGCTTTCCTGGGCATTGGGTCCAGGTGACCTGTGTCTGAGGAGTAGGAGAACATTCTATTCTTCATTTGGTTGGAGACAGAAGGAAGTAGGGGGGCAAGGGTCCAACTAAATGGAGGGACAAGGCAAGTCAAGGTCAGATGGCCATCGAGGGAGCTGTGGCGTAGACTCCTGTGTAGGCAACTGAATTGGCTGAGGGCCTGTGCTGTGCAAAGAGAGGGGGGGGGGGATTCTGTCAGCTGTGAGGGAAATGTGTGTGCCTGTGCATTCGTGTGCATGTCTTTGCGTGAGCCTGGCAGGTCTAACAGAAGTGAGAGAGACTGTGCACTGCTATATATCTGAGGGAATATGATTGTGTGAGGCTGGGTGTGAGGAATTCTGAGTGGGCAAGGCTGATTGCATGAGGTGGCGACTTTAGGTACCTGGTGGAGATAATCACAAGACTGTGTGTGGGTGGCTTTTGCGCATATGGGACTGTGGCTTCTAGAATGATAGTTGTCGCGCAAGATGGTCACACAGACACACATGAAAACTACCTGTACTCTTACGCTTCCAAGGTGGCTGCTGAGCACTCGCTGTGTGCCAGGCCTGGGCCTGGAAGAGCCAGAGAGATGAACCACACCAGCCACTGCCCTAGGGAAACAGGAAGAGGGTGGGGAATGGATACTTCAGTAGATAATCAGAAGCTGGCTGGAGATGAGGACCACCTGCAACAGGACCGTGTGTAGTGAGAAGTAGCTGACCCTGTCAGGTTGTGAGTCAGAACTGACTTCCCAGGAGGGCTTGCCTGCCCTGCACGCTGCAGGGTGCAGATGAGCTTCCCTAGACTGGTGGAGTCTGCAGGTGATGGGGAGAGAGAGGGCATCCTGCACAAAAGAAGCCAAGGAAGAAGCCAAAGAAGAGCCTGAGCCCAGGCACGGCAGTGTGGATCAGCTTACGGTATCCTAAGAAGTACACCTAGCCTGCTGTTGCTCTTGTCTAGGAGCTTAAAGGTTGGGGAGGAGGAGGCTGGGCAGATTCAGCTAAAAAGCTAAAAGGGGTGCATTGGCCTGGAAGGTAGGGGACTTGGGTTCTCATCCTGTGGGACCCTGGGTAAGTCACTTTGACTATTGGCACCTCATTTTGGATTGGTGGGGTTGGGGGGTTCAGAAAGTCCATCCCAGTTCTGTGGATCTTGGACCCTCAGCCACCCAAACCCACGGGCCATTGCTTTCGCAGCCAGTCACTTCTGCCTTCTCACCTCAGGCTTTCCTCCTGGGTACCCTCCTCACTCACACACTCCACAAATATTTACCCAGTCTCTGGCCCTCTGCATGCCCCCGTGGGAAGATGTGGGGAGCTAGAGAATGCAGGGACTCCATTTTGGAGGGGCCGTTCAGCGTGGGGTGGTAAGAGCAGGAACCTTGGTATGACTCCTGGCTCCACCACTGCTGGGCTTTGAGACTGTGGGCAAGCTATTCCATCTCTCAGCGCCTCAGTTTCCTCATCTGTGTTATCCCCTTCAGGAGAACCACCCAGACCTTGCGGGGTTGCTAGGCCTAGAAAAAAGCAGGTACTTGGTAAATGGCAACTATTATTTTTAGAGCTGCAAAGAAGTGGAGCTAGGATTCAAACCCATGTCTGTGTGCTTGCCAGACTGTTTGCCCACTGTCTGCCCAGCTAGTCCTTTGATGACTTCCTTCTCCCCTGCCAGCCCCAGTGCCAAGCCAGGCTGACCTGAGGTTTGGAAGCTCTGTGGCACTGGGATTGGACAGCAGGAACTGTTTGCAAAAGAGCTGTGGGACAAGACGGAGGTGACTGGAGTCCCTCGGCTCCTGGCTAGGTCCCATCTCCTTGTCCGGTCTTCTTCCAGAGCGTGCAGCCCATGGCCTCATCTAGGTGTGCTGATCTCCTCATCTTGTTTTCTTGTCTTTCACTTCCGCCCCCCCCCCTTCCAGCCCAAGTTGTCATGGGGATAGTCCTCAGCATCCCTGGCTTCCTCTTGCCCTCATCTTATGGTATCTATAGCAACAGCCCCCATTCATTTCCATGGCAACTGCATCCTCATCCCATCCCCTGCTGGCTGCCTGGCTCTGGGCAGTGCCAATAAAGAGAAGGAGGGAGAGAGACCTCCCATTAGGAACAGCAGCCAGGGAGGGTTGGTGCCTCTGCCATGAGCAGGCTACCGCGGATCCAGACAGAACATCCTGCCCTGCTTCTCCCCATCTTAGTGCCTTGACCCACAAGGTCCTTTACTCCTCATCTCTATCAACTGCTCTTAGCCAAGTCCCCATTCAATAGCTTTCTCCCCCAGGATGCCTTCAGGCAATAGAGGAACTAGCAGGGCTCTGGGCTTTGAGTCCCTGTTCTGCCTCTTGCTGAGCAACCTTTGGCAGTCAGTTCCCCCCTTCAGAGCCTTTCTCCTCACCTGCATTGTAGGAATCCTAATTCTTTTTTCACGTTTGCCATGCAGGTTAAATAATGTGCAGAAAATGCCTGACACAGGGAAGGT
This sequence comes from Sturnira hondurensis, assembly GCF_014824575.4. Lineage (NCBI taxonomy): Eukaryota > Metazoa > Chordata > Mammalia > Chiroptera > Phyllostomidae > Sturnira > Sturnira hondurensis. The sequence continues at coordinate 183,554 of NW_028086142.1, read as the reverse complement.
GCGCTGTAAGTGCGAGTTTATTTTTATTCCGCTCAGCCACCCCCAAGCAGAAGGAATCTCTCTCCTGAGCTCCCCCAACACTTCCTCTGTTCCCCAGCCCTGAGAACTTTCAGCTTTGTACTGTGGTTATTTGTGACACATGGTTTATTTCCCCCAGCGCAGAGGACGCTCTCAGTTTCCCCTGCAGAATATAGCCCAGTAGAGGGTGCATATCTGTGTGTGTGTGTGAGAGAGAGAGAGACAGACAGACAGACAGAGAGAGAGAGAGAGAGGGAGAGAGAGAGAGATTTTCCATGTGATCAGCATGTCCCTGAGTGTTTGGGGGGCTGTGAGTTAAGGCATTTCACGCCCCCAAGTCTCAGAGTTGGGAGCATTGCCATCAAGCACTGTCCTTTTTGCCAGGCCCTCTAGAGGGAGCCTGAGTTGACAGCCTGACTTCCCCGCTGCTATTCCCTTTGCAACCAAAACTGCGCGGCAAGCTCCCGAGGGGGGAATTGCCAAAGAATGGAGAGCCAGGGGGCAGCAAAGAGCCAGAAGTGGAGAGAGTCAGTGAGACTTTCTGAAAAGACAGTCTGGACCTTGGATTTGCATCCTGACTTTCTCGTAACTTAATGACTCTGTGACGTTGAGCCATTTTACATCATCTCTTTGAGCTTTAGTGTCCTCATCTAGAAAACGGTGCCAATGGTGCCTGCCTCGGTAAGTTGCAAGGCTTCCGTGAATTAATGAATGCCCTTGCCTTAAGGATCGAACTGACTAGAGGGCCCTACGGCAGCACAAAGAAGGACCTGTAAACCAAGCTGTGTGAAAGGGGAAGGCAGGCATGGAAGGGCACACCTCAGCTAAATGCTGAAGGGCGAGCAGGAGGTTGCCAGACTGGGGCATTGGGGCAGAGGGTATATGAGGCAGACATCAGGTTAAGAGAGCCATCCGTGGCTGTGGTGAGGAAGCCGGAGGTTATCCCATGAATGAAAATTCCTAAAATACCTGTTAGATCGTGTCCCTAAAAGCCAGTCTTTATCGTGGGCTCAATGCCCTTCATGATTTGGCCCCTCGTTACTCCTCTGATCTTATTTCATATCACTTTCCTTCCTATCACGCTGCTCCAGCCAAACCAGAGCAGAGGAGTAACCGTTCCTCAATCATGCCAGGCGCAGTTCTACCTCAGGGGCTTTTCGCTAACTCTCCCTACCTCCCCCCCGCCCCCCGCCCCCCGCAACCATCTGCACTGCTCTTGCTTCAGATAACCACACAGCTCAGTTTCACTTCCATCAGGGCTCTGCTTATATGCCATTTCTTCAAAAAGACCTTCCCTGTCCACCACATCTAAGACAGCACTTTTTCTTATCGTGCTGTAGTTTCCTTCCTAGCACTTTACCGCTACCTGCAACCATAGTGTGTATTTATAGTCTGCTTCTCCCACTAGAATGTCATCTCCCCGAGGGAACAAATCTTATGCATCTTGTTCACTGTTAAATTTGCAGCACCCCAGCACCGTGCCTGGCACAGCGAAAGTGCTCAATGTTGTTTGCTGGATGAGTCATGGGGAGCTCTGGAAGAGTTTTAGTGGGAGAGCAAAAGAGTCAGATTCGTACTTCAGAAAGCTCTCTCTCTCTCTCTCTCTCTCTCTCTCTCTCTGACCACAGGATAGAGATTGGGTACTGTGGTCAAAATTTAGGTGAGAGGGCTTGTGTCTCCTCTCACCTGATAAGCCCGACAGAGCTCATTCACTGACTTCCTTACTCTGGGAGTTTTTTTATTGAGCACCTAGTCTGCTCCAGGCCTTGAGCTCTGTGTTCGTTAGGAGATTCTCAAATTCTCTTCTTGTGTTGGGATTTTAGGAGTCATGACCACAAACAGCAGTCATGCTTTGCCAAAGCTAAACTGCACCATAAAAGAAGGATAGGGAGCCCTGGCTGGTGTAGCTCAGTGGATTGAGCGCGGGCCTGCGAACCACACGATCGCGGTTCGATTCCCAGTCGGGGCACATGCCTGGGTTGCAGGCCAGGTGCCCAGTAGGGGACCCATGAGAGGCAACCACACATTGATATTTCTCTCCTTCTTTCCATCCCTTCCTCTCTAAAGATAAATAAATAAAATGTTAAAAAAAAAAAAGAAGAATAGGCATGCTGCGTGGGGGAGCTCAGAACAGGATCAGGCATCATTTCTGGTTGGAGGCGGCTTCAGAACGGCTTCTTAGTGGTGGCGTAGGACCCATGGGGGATTTTCCACATTGCAGATGGCAGAAGTGATAGGGACTGCATTCCAGGTGAAAGGTACCGTGTGAGCGGCTTTGGAGGTGGAAAGCAGAGGAATACTGGGAAGAAACAGGATCTGGGCCAGGCTGGAGGGGAGGGTAGATGGGCTGGGGGGCCGGCAGCCAACCTGGAAGCACGGCTTAATGTTTTCGAGTGTGAGCTCTGGAGTCAGACTGCCTGGATTTGGACCCTGGCTCTGCTGTTAGTAGCTGCATGTGTCAATCTCTCTAGGCCTCAGTTTCTTTATGTGTAAAATGAAGATAAATAACACTGCCTATCTCGTAGGGTTGTTTTGAAGAGTAAGCATGTTATTATATGTGAAGTGGTAAGGGCAATGCATGAACACACTACATGCTCTCTAGGCATTAGCAATTATTATCTTAGAGAGGCCTCAAATGCCACCATAAGGAACTGGGGCTATCTCCTGTGGGCAGTGGGAGCTTTGGATAGCTGGTGCACACAGGAGACAGTTGATCGAAACTGAGCTGGAGCTTTGTAGTGGGAGACAGAGGTTTGAGAGGTGCTGGGCAAGATCCTACAGTCCTCAGGGGGAGGAGAGAAGCATCTTAGATGCCTGTGGAAGGGACAAGGGGCTGGGCTGAGTCTGACTCCTGGGGGAGTCAGAGGGGGGGTGGCACAGGCCCCCGAGGCCCAGGAGGAAAGACAATTTGGGGTGAAGAGCAGCCTTCCAGTTTGTTTCTGCCTGGCTCCTAATAATGTTGCAGACTAATGCTTGCAAGGACAGAAGATGAATAGTGGGCGGGAGCTCCCGCTAGGGAGAAGCAGCACTCCTCCCCAGCAGCCCAGGACTCAGCCTCGCTGTTGCAGCTTCCCCACTGAGCCCAGCACCCCACCCAAATTGCTCTTCTGCAAGGCTGGCAGGCCTGTTGCAGCTCCAGCTCCTGCACTGGTAGGGAGCTCCCCCACACCCACCTCGGCTCTCCTCTGCCCCGCACCCTGGCCTTTGCCGAGTAGGGGCTGAAAAGTGGCCCCTTAATCCTTTCACCAGCCAATAGCTCCCTTTACCCTGTGCCTGCCCAAACCAGACCATTACCTGGGCCAGCCACACCCATTCCCCCTATCCCACAGCCCCCTCCCGGCCTCAGCAGACGTCCCCTCCCAAGTCCCTCCCCTGTCTGCCCACCTCTGTGGCTCTGCACCATGCCCTCTGGGCTCAGGGCGTCTGAGCTCTGTCGCTGCCTGGGTTCCCTGGCAGCCTGGTTGCCATGGCACCGTGGGAGCGGGTCAGGTGGAACAACAGCTCTGGGTAACCAGGGCGGCAAGGCCCAGTGCCCAGCTCCTGCCACTATTCAGCCTTGAGACCCCTGTCTCCCTCCCCCAGCTGAGCAGAGGAGACCATGAGGAGAAAAAGGAAGCTGCCCCGCAGGGCAGCTCTTTACCTGTGAGGATGCTGGATGCGAGGCACCGCCCACTGTCGCTGAGCCTTGTGCCTTAGCAGCCAAGGAACCCTGGGAACTGGCCAGGCCCAAGTCCAGGCATCTAAAGGCAGGGGTGGGGCTGCGGGGGGCAGGGCTGGGCAGGGAAGGGAGAGTTTGAGTGTCCAGGATGCCAGGAGTGGGCCCTGGGTGTGGGGAGAGGGCTGACCTGGGATCGTGCTGGGGATTGGGCAGGGAGGGAAAGCACAGAACAGTTGTGTTGGGAACAGAGCCGTGAGGGGTAGAGCTATGAGGGAAGGGGGTGTGGGGGAGGGATGGAGCTCTAAGGGAACGGGTCCCTGAAGGAAAGGAGGATTTGGAAATGGAACTGTTAGGACAAGACTATTAGAAAACGGGGCTTATGGGAACATGATAAGAAAGAAACCAGTCTGGGGATAAGTCTGTGATGAGATATGGCCATGAGGGGGGCGGGCAGGCAGTGAAGGGGGTGAATAGGACTGGGGCCAAGACTGAGAAGACCAAGCCTTAAGGGAAAGGAGTCTAGAGGATGAAGCTGTGAGGGAATGGGGTCTGTGAGGGGGGAGAGGACACTTGAGGATGGAGCCGTGAGAGGATGGGGCCGACGTGGAATGAGGATAGGACTATAAAGGCAAGGGGGCCTGAAAGGAAGGGACCACATGAGGGCAGTGAGGAGACAGCTTGGGGGGTAGGACTCCTTTCCGGTCTTTAATTGTTAGGGTCTCTGTGTCTGTGAAGACGCTTCAGGAGGTGGGGTTGCCGGAAGGGATGTGGTCCACGTGCTCAGTCTGGCCCAGCAGACCTGTCCTTTGTTCCCACATCCTGGCTCATCTTATCTCATCCCCGCAGTGTGGAGGGTGATGCCCCAGGCAGTGACCTGAGCACAGCGGTTGATAGTCCTGGGAGCCAACCCCCCTACCGGCTGAGCCAGCTGCCCCCAACCAGCAGCCACATGGGGGGCTCCCCTGCTGGGGTGGGCCTTCCCTGGGCTCAGCGGGCCCGCCTCCAGCCAGCCAGTGTTGCCCTGAGGAAGCAGGAGGAGGAGGAGATAAAGCGTTCCAAGGCCCTATCGGACAGCTATGAACTCTCCACAGACCTGCAGGACAAGAAGGTACAGCGGACGTGACTGTGGCTGAGAATCAAAGTAGGAGTGGAGGAAGGAGAGAACCACGGGAGGGACTGGGGTGTGACCCCCGGGGGTGGTCTGCAGGGAGAGATAGTGAGACTGGAGTGGGAGAAGACTGGCTCCAGGCCCCTTCACCCTGTTGGGGACGCATTCACCGCCTCGTCACCAAGCCTTGACTCCCTCAGCCAGCACTGCTTGAGCTCCATGCTCAGCACTGGAGATGTAAAAATGAGTGCGCCCTGGACCCAGTTCTCGAAAATCTCAGTCTAAGGGGAGAAGCACACACATAAGCGACAATTTCGGAAGAGTGTGCTGCAGTGCATCACATATAGCACACAAGACAGTGTTTGGCTGAATTGGGGGGGGGGCACAAAATACTATGTATAGAAAAAAACTGGAAGGATATATACCACAATGTTAATTGTGGTTATGCCTAGGTGTTGGGACTTTAAGAGACCCAACCTTCCTTCCTTCCTTCCTTCCTTCCTTCCTTCCTTCCTTCCTTCCTTCCTTTCCTCTCTCCCCTTCCCCATCACCCTCTCTCTCCTCCCCTCTCTGTCTCTTCCTCCTTCTTGCTTCCAGCTTTTTTCTTTCTTTCCTTCTATCTCTCTTTTCTTTCCTTCCCTCCTTCCCTTCCTCCCTCCCTCCTTCCTTCCTTCCTTCCTTCTCCTTCCTTCCTTCCTCCCTCCCTCCTTCCTTCCTTCCTTCCTTCCTCCCTCCCTCCTTCCTTCCTTCCTTCCTTCCTTCCTCTGTCTCTCTCACGGTCTCTCTCTTTCTCCCCCCCCTTCCTTCCCTCCCTCCCTCCCCCTCCCTTCCTTCTTTCCTTTTTTTGACTTCTCTATCTTGTCTAACTTTTTTTTGAATACTGTCTACTTCTTGAAAATAAAAAAGAGAGAGAGAAAAACCACAGTCCCGTCCCATGTAACAAGTGCTATCTGAGACTAGAGAGAAAGACAATGCTCTGGGGGCAGCCTGGCGCCTTCAGGCAGCTGTAGGCAGTTAGCTGCGAGGTGGCAGAGGTGGCAGCGGCGGTGTCCTTGAGGTCTGGGGAGATGAGGCTGTAGTGAATGTCTGACCTTGTTCCTGTCGAACCTCCCCTGCCAGGTGGAAATGCTGGAAAGGAAGTATGGGGGCTCCTTCCTGAGCCGCAGGGCTGCCAGGACCATCCAGACGGCCTTCCGCCAGTACCGCATGAACAAGAACTTCGAGCGGCTCCGCAGCTCAGCTTCAGAAAGCCGCATGTCCCGACGCATCATCCTTTCCAACATGAGGATGCAGTTCTCCTTCGAGGAGTACGAGAAGGCACAGAACCCTGCGTACTTCGAGGGCAAGCCTGCCTCGCTGGACGAGGGTGCCATGGCTGGTGCCCGGAGCCACCGGCTTGAACGGGGACTCCCATACGGAGGCTCCTGTGGAGGGGGCATCGATGGGGGAGGAAGCTCTGTCACCACATCTGGAGAGTTTTCCAATGACATCACAGAGCTCGAGGACTCCTTCTCTAAGCAGGTCAGCCATCCCTGGGAAGGGCCTTTCTTTCCCATCCCCATGTTCTGGCTACTCCTACCACTTTTTACCTATAGTTCAAACTAGAAGGTGTTGCCCAACAAGCATTTAAGAACAATGACCAGTAGGGACTGCGAGAACAACGAAAAACAGTTGGCAAATTGGCGAAATGCGGGAACCACGGGTCGGTGTGGAGGCTGCGGCCTTCAAGGGTTCAGGTACCTAGGGCCAGAAGTTTAAAGACCCTTGGGGGTCACCTTTGGGTCAGGGTGGTTCATCGGCATGGGTAGTCGGGAGGCCTCGCGCATCTCTCCAAGGCAGAGTGTCGCACCCTGAAGCCCTCTGGGAGGGGGCCTGCCCATAGGGAAGCAGAAACTCCTGGGTACTTGTTGGGGGTGGGAAAACAATTGGCAAGACCAAAAATTATATAGTTAGAACAAGCAAATTAAAAATCTGGGTGTATGCCCTGGCTGGTGTAGCTCCGTAGATTGAGCGCGGGCCTGCGAACCACACGATCACGGTTCGATTCCCAGTCAGGGCCCATGCCTGGGTTGCAGGCTGGTTCCCGGCAGGGGATGCACGAGAGGCAACCATACATTGATATTTCTCTCCTCTCCTTCCCTTCCCCTCTAAGGATAAATAAATAAAATATTTTTATTTATTTTTTTTTACAATTTTTTAAAAGATTTTATTTATTTACCTTTAGAAGGGAAGAGGACAGGGAGAGAAACATCAATGTATGGTTGCCTTTTGTGCGTCCCCTGCTGGGAGTTGGCCTGCAGGGAACTGGCCTGCAACCCAGGCATGGGCCCTGACTGGGAATCGAACCGTGATCGTGTGGTTCGCAGGCCTGCGCTCAATCTACTGAGCTACACCAGCCAGGGCTAAATAAAATATTTTTTAAAAAATCTGGGTATATAGAACATGTAAAAACATTAAAATTCTCACTCTTTGGAATTTGATCTACTATCAAATTAAGGCCTAACTAACAGGTCATGAGCACTTACCGTGCGTGCATCATAACGACCTTTGAGATGGGGGCTTATCCCAACCGTGGCTCTGAGACCCTGAAAGGTGCAATGACTCCTCCGAATTGCATTGGAACTCAGCTCTGTCTGGTTCCAAAGCCCACACCACAATGCCACAGACTGGGTTCTGTGCTGGGCACCGTCGGGGAGACAGAGGAACCACCAGGCCAGTAGCTCTCAGGGATCTAATGGCCAACACATGTGCACATGACTGTCTCCTAAAATAGAATGTGGTCAGAGCCATGAGGAAGGATCACACGGGAACCCAAAAGACTAGGTTGAAATTTTCTTCTGGGAGGACCAGAGAAGGCTTCTTTGAGAAGACAGCAACGGCGCTGGGCCTTACGTGACAGATGAGGTTTAGCAAGTTCAAGCTAGGTAGCAGGGTGTTGCTCACACGGGCATTGCAACAGCAAAAGCCTGGGAAGGTGGGAGTGTAGAGGGATGGTAGTGGGAGAGCGTTCTGGGCCTGCGTGTGGTGGTACAGCTGCTCAGGTGCAAATTCCGGCTCTGCCGTTTCCCAGCCATGTGACCTTGGGCAAGCTGTTTCACCTCACTGAAACATGACCGATAAAACGGAGGAAGAACTTGACTTTTAGAGTTGCTCTGGAGATTCAGTTCCGCTAGGTAATATATACAAAAGTCCCTGGTATGTGAAAGCTACAAAGTACATGTTAGTTTCCTTCTTAAACCCAGGAAGGTAAACTGGTGAATGAATGAACGAATGAATACAGCTTTGTAGGAAATCGGTCTGCTCTAACCTCTGTGATCTGGCCCTGCCGTCAGCCTGGCGTGCCTCCCTGGAGCTAGTGAAGGGATGTGCGCTGGGATGGGGGATACAGGGAAGGAAAGAAGTGTTAGAGGAAAATCTAAGTCACTCACTCGTCTCTTCACTCATACAATGAACATCAGTGGAACATCTCTTCTTTGTCAAGAAATGTGTTGAGCTGAGTTAGAAAGAGAGAAACTGGGCCTGAACCCATCCTTCAAGGAGGAGAGGTGAGAAGGGACTCACAGTCTGGTGAGAAGATCAAGGAACCAGGCCTAGGCCCAGCTCTCAGTGCTATCCAAGTCTGATGGGGAAGTGTATTAGTTATCTACTGTTGTGTAACGAATGACCCCCAAAGTTAGTAGTTTAAAACGGAACTTAAAGACTGAGCTTAAACAGCAAATATTGTCTCCGAGGGCAAGGTATCTGGTAGTGGCTTAGCTGGTGGTTCTGGCTTAGGGTCTCTCATGAGGCTGTAATGAAGCTGTAGGGCAGGACCACAATCACTGAAGACTCTACTGACAGATCTGCTTCCAAGCTCACTCGCTTGGCTGTTGGCGGAAGGATTTAGGTTCTGACTACATGGGTCACTCCATAGGACTGCGCACAGCTTGGCTTTCCCTGGAGCGAAGGGTCTGAGAGAGAGAAAGCGCAAGCCAGTGAGAGTCCTTAGGACAGAAGCTGCAGTCTTCCTTAACTTATTCTTGGAAGTGATATGTCATCACTTCTGCCATATGCTACCAAACCCATAGACCAACCCCAGGACAGTGTGGTACACAAGGGTGTGAATACCAGGAGGCAGGAATCATTGAGGCCAGTTGACAGGCTGAATACCACAGGGAGGCAGAGCTTGCCAGCCATGGTCTGGATTCTCAAGGCTAAATCATATGGGTTTCCTAAGACAGAATGAGACAGACGGCTTTGGAAACCCAGAGGAAGCTGGGATTTTGGTTCTCCCATGGGATGGCAGAGGCAGACATGTGGATTGAATGAGGGCGGACGTGGCATTTGGCTTGGGTTTATATGGACATTGAAGAGGTATTGGGATATCTGAGGATGAAACTTGTGGCCATTACTCCCTGCTCTTGTGAGGTCACAATGGTTGCCTGGGAGCTGGGGGTGGGGGGTGGGGAATCCCTTTTCTTGGCTGACCAACCAAGAACATTCCCCTATTCCCTTCCCTTCCTTTCCTCCCTCATCCCCACCTTTCTACCGTCCCACCAACCTTCCCTTCATCTTCCCTTTTTTTCTCTCCCTTTCCCTCTTCCCCTTTCCCTCCAAACACAGGTAAAGTCTTTGGCTGAATCCATTGATGAGGCCCTGAACTGCCACCCATCGGGGCCCATGTCTGAGGAGACAGGATCAGCCCAACTGGAGAAGCGAGAGTCGAAGGAACAGCAAGAGGACAGCTCAGCCACATCCTTCAGTGACCTTCCCCTCTACTTGGATGACCCAGTTCCCCCACCATCCCCTGAACGGCTGCCCAGCACAGAGCCCCCACCCCAGGGCCGGCCTGAGTTCTGGGCACAGGCCCCTCTCCCACCAGTTCCTGCACCAGGGCCATCAGGGACCCGGGAAGATGGTAGCCGTGAGGAAGGCACTCGAAGGGGGCCTGGGTGCTTGGAGTGTCGAGATTTCCGGCTGCGGGCCGCCCACCTTCCCCTGCTTACCATTGAGCCCCCTAGTGACAGCTCTGTGGACCTGAGTGACCGCTCAGATCGCGGCTCTGTCCACCGCCAGCTGGTGTATGAGGCTGATGGCTGCAGCCCCCATGGGACCCTAAAGCACAAGGGGCCACCAGGCAGGGCCCCGATCCCACACCGCCACTATCCAGCCCCGGAGGGCCCAGCCCCAGCCCCACCAGGGCCCCTGCCACCAGCCCCCAACAGTGGCACTGGGCCCAGTGGTGTGGCTGGGGGTCGGAGGTTGGGGAAATGTGAGGCAGCAGGGGAGAACTCTGATGGCGGAGATAACGAGAGCCTTGAAAGCTCCAGCAATTCCAACGAGACCATCAACTGCAGCTCTGGCTCCTCTTCGAGGGACAGCCTGAGGGAGCCTCCAGCCACCGGCCTGTGTAAGCAGACTTACCAGCGAGAGACGAGGCACAGCTGGGACTCACCAGCCTTCAACAACGACGTGGTGCAGAGGCGGCATTACAGAATCGGCCTCAACCTCTTCAATAAGTATGTGCTTCCCATTCCTGCCCCCCCTTGCCCCTTCCTACCCTGCCCCTGGGCACTTTGACTCCTGGGGCTGAACTCCAAGCAGTGATCTGCCTCTGCCATCTTCTTATTTTGGGGATGGTGTTTCTCCCCAGCCATTCAGTGAGGAGGATTGGAAACAAGGTGGCAGAGTAGGAAGTCCCCCAACACACCCATCAGAGGCTCTTCTAGTCTGAGCACTGCTTCTGGCTGGCTGTGTGATCTTGGGTGAGATGCTCCCCTCTGTGGGCCCCAGTTCATTATCTATATAATGGATTCTGAACCTGGGGTCCCCTGCCTCCCCTTTTGGTGGGGAGCCAATGTGCTACATAAAGAGCCCTGCTCTGAGACACAGGAGACCTGGACCCTATCCTGACTTCGGCCAGACTCACTGTGTAGCCCTGGGCAAGGTGGGTTCCCTCCTTGGGCTTCAGTGTTTCCATCTATCAGCTAGTAGGGTGTGTATATTTGAGTATTGGGGGCATGGTGGAGTGCTAGGCTAGTCAGTAACCAGGACCAAGCTCTTTCTAGATGCCTAGTCCTGTACCAGGTGCTTAGGAGTGGGGTGGGAGTCTGGCATGTGACTTGAAAATAGAAAATAAATGCCTTACATGTAGCCTATTAGACACTGCCACCTATATTTCACTCTCAGAATAACTCGGCAAGGTGAGTGGTAGTGTTCCTGTTCTATGGAGAGGGAGCTGAGGCTTGAAGAAGTAAAGGGCATTGTCCCGAGTCATGCGTGATAAGGGGTGGGTCTAAGACTCCTGTCCCACCAGAGTGTCTTTCAAATTCTAGCATCATGGGATCCTGAGACCCTGGTTTCTGAATATGGGATAGTTCAGACGTAGATTTGGCTGAGTGGAAGGAAAGTAGAGAGTGCCTTGTCTATAGACACGCTCAGAGGCTGGCCAATACCTGTGTAGGGGGGACGTAGGATAAGGAGCAAAGTAGCCTCTTCACTTCTTTCCTAATCTGATGGTCTAGGACTCAGAAAAAAGGGCTTAGCCTGGCGCTCAGGCCCTCTCCCAGGAGTCCTCAGTGCCTACTGGGAAGGTCAAAGCTCCCGGCCCAGACCAGGCTCTCCCTAAATCTGAAAATTTTTTCCATTATAGTGTAGCTCTAGTGAAGGAGGAAGTTGAGTTGAGGGTGCCTTGGAATTTTGAAGCTCTGTGAAATGGGAAAGTGGCTTCCTCTCCTTTTCCTCCATGTACGAGAAAGGGATTGAACCAAATTATGTATTTGACTCCCTTGCTTCTCCGAGCTGATGGTTGGGCCCCAAATGAGTTCAAGAACTGGGACAGAGGGCACCGCATTCTAGGAGGACAGTCATCTCATCTATCTCCCCTCTTTCTGCAGGAAGCCAGAGAAGGGTATCCAGTATCTGATCGAGCGGGGTTTCCTGTCAGACACACCGGTGGGAGTGGCTCACTTCATCCTGGAACGGAAAGGCCTCAGCCGGCAGATGATAGGGGAATTCCTAGGGAACCGGCAGAAACAGTTCAACAGAGATGTGCTGGAGTGAGGACCCCAGGATGGGGCAGCCCGGGCCAGGGATTCCTGGAAAAGGAGGGCATGGGGGAGGAAGGGGGCAGCCTGTCCTTTCTGCTCAGATAAATTTACAAAATGGGAAAAATAGCCTTTCCCTCTCCTAGACGCCTTGTGCCCCAGAGAGGCCTGATCTCTCTTGACCCTATTCCTAAAGTCGTCTGGGTGGTCCCAGGTGAGGCATGCTTATCCTGTGGCCCTCTTTGGGCTTCAGTTTTCCCACTCACTCTGAAGTGAGTGGGTCAATGGAAAAGACTCTTAGAAACCATGTGTCTGGACCTGATTTTTTCAGAGGTGGATTAATTTCAAATGTTCTGCCCCCGTATGTGCTTACGTGGGCCACGGGTCCATATTGCATGGATGTCTATCAGTGGGGGAGTTTGTCCATTTCAGCCGGTCAGGGTGGGTCAGAGGTTTTCTGCAGAGGAAATTAAGAGTGCCACCCCCCCCTTCTTCGCTCCTCAGCTGTGTGGTGGATGAGATGGACTTCTCCTCCATGGATTTGGATGATGCACTCAGGAAGTTCCAGTCCCATATCCGGGTTCAGGGCGAAGCCCAAAAAGTGGAGCGACTCATCGAAGCTTTCAGGTGCGCCTGTTTCCCACCGCTGAAGCTGCCTTTCCCTATCTCGGGGTGGCGGGGGCGGGGGCAGCATAATGTGCCTGCAGATCCCCTCTCTGAGCCTCATAGTTTCCTCATCAGAAAAAGGGCAGTTATAAATCCTGTCTTGCAAGGCAGTTAAGTTGTGAGGATCAGAAGTAATGTGCATGAAGTATCGGGCTTAGCGTCTGGACATGGGCCTCCAGTAAGTGATGAAAACATCAGCAACAATAGCTGTTGGGTATTTACCAGGTTTCAGAGCACTTTCCATGATTATTTCACAGAATACAAAAACCCTATAAGGTAGGTGCCTCTATTATTATTTCCATTTTGCAGATGAGAAGTTAGAAGTTTCGACAGGTGAAGTGACTTTCCCAGAGTTGTACAGCGTAGGGAAGTGGTAGAACCAGGATTTGAACTCAAGTGTGTCTGACTCCATGACCCTTAGCTCTTCTCCTCTACTATGAATGCTGCAGGGTTCGGGCAGCTCTGGGAATAAACCCTGGCCCCACCACTTTGGGGGTATTTAGAGGAGACACAACAGAGTTGCTAAAAACTTGTTTCCCATAATGGGAGAAGGATTTGCTTTGCAGCCAGAAGCATCTAGATTTTCATCCTGGCTTCCCCATTTACCAGCTCTATTAGTTTGGGCAAATTTCCTTGTCACTTGGGGTCTCCAGTCACTTCAGCTGTAAAATGGGGCTGCTAATAGCTACCTTGCAGGATTATGATAGGATGACATAAGACATTGCGCGTAAATCCTCTGGCAGAGTTCAATAAAAGGTAGTGATTATGAGTTTTATGTGCTGGGCTTGGGGAAACTCTGAAGAAAAAAAGACAGGCGTAGAGGGCTTGGGGTTACTTCTCAAAGGAGAGGGTTGGTGGTGCCAGACTTGGAGGATGGTGGGTAGGTAGAGATTACTGGTGCCTGACCCTGGCCCTGACCCCTCCTGCCCTGCAGCCAGCGGTACTGTGTGTGTAACCCAGCCCTCGTGCGCCAGTTCCGGAACCCAGACACCATCTTCATCCTTGCTTTTGCCATCATCCTCCTCAATACTGACATGTACAGTCCCAGCGTCAAGGCTGAACGCAAGATGAAACTAGATGACTTCATCAAGAACCTGAGAGGTGACCCTACACCTCCCTGTCAGCTTTTCCTGTCCTTCCCCTGGGAAGGAAAAGTGGGCAGGGTGAGGGGTGGGGGGTGGGGGGAAGGGTCCCTTGAAATTAACCTGTGATGCCCTCACTTTCTGCTAAGGCTGGATGTTCCCAGGGCATTCTTTCATGAACTCATTCAATTGTTTGTCCATCTACTCATTCCCACACTGAATATTGACTGAACGGGTCCTAAACAAGAGAGAGAAAAAAAAGCTCCGACTCTTACAGAGCTAAATACTAACTCACCCAGTCATTCATGTGTTCATTCACTCATCGCTCCCTCCTTTTTTTCTCTTCTTTATTTATCCCCCCAAAAGACTCACTCAATTATTTTAGTATCCTTTCCCCTCCTTATGCATTTATTTTTGAACTCAACCAGCCAGCCAGCCAGTTGACACTAATCGAGTGCCTCAGGTGTGCCAGGTGCTGTGACCGGTGCGGAGGGCAGTGCAGCGGCATCTGCCACAGTCCCTGCCCTAAGAGAGCTCCTGTTTGTGGGAGAAACCGGCTTACAGTACCAGAGACACAGCATAAGGCGGAAAGTGAACAGAGCTATCAGACCGTGATGCCAAGCAGGCCAAAAAGCACGGTCAGAACTCAGAGGAGGGAGGGCCCATCTCCAACAGGCTTCCTGGAGGAAGCAGTATTCATTTTAAGGAAGCATAGTCATCTGTGCTTGAAAGCACAGATAATGTGGCAGAACGGTGGCGATAAAGAAAGAATAACAAAGGCACCCGAGGAGGAAAGTGGAACATTGTCCAGCTAATAACAGAGGTGGGGTAGATGACCCAGTCGGAAAGGTCACTTGGAACCAATACACAAAGGCCCTGAGTGCCAGGTTAAAGATGGCACCTTTTTTCTTGGCTGGTCAGGCCCAGCCCCTCACCAAAGAGAAGCCTTCTAAAAATGGCACAGATGTTAGGATTATTCAAACAGAAATAAAGGAGGGAAATAGAATTGCAGAAAAACAAGCAGATAAGACAAATTTGCTGACCTTCAGGGTTTTCACAGTCGATGAGTTAACCCTTCTGACAGCTGAGGTCAAAAGGCGGTGTGATGAAGGATGTTCCTTTAGCACCTATCCAAGGAGCAGGCATGGCATGTTGTCGTTTCTTCTTCTTTCTTTTTCTTTTTTGAATCGTCACCTAGGATATATTGATTTGAGAGGGAGAGAGAGAGAGAAAGAGAGAGAAACATCCCTGTGATAGAGAAACATCAATTGGGCCCCACACGTACCCCGACCGGGGATTGAACCAGAAACATTTTGGTGCCCAGGACGCCTCTCCGACCAATGAAGCAACCCAGCCAGGGCCAGCATTTCCCCAAATTGTGCCCCCTGGAGGCAATCATGGTCGACATTTGGGTGTACTCCAGTCTTTTTTCCTATGCTCATGTAACTTTTCATGAAGTAAAGATCCTACACGCAACTTACCCCGCTCTTTACTAGAGGAATTTTCTCGTGCTCTTTGTAAATGTCACCTTTTTAATAGCTATAGATTATTTGATTAAACAAATGCTCCGCTTTACCTAGCTGTTCCCCCATTGTTTCAAAACATTCCCTTCCGTAGCGCTTGCACGTGTCCTTGCACACGTCTCTGTGGAGTTTCTTAGGGCAGAACAGGAATCACCGAGTGCTTGGGCTCCTGCCAGGTTAGCTTCCAAAATAATTATGTTAATATACGTGCCTGCTTCCTTGCACTCTTTCTAACACTAGATCTTATCATTCAACATTATTTTTGCCAGTTGGAAAGGCAAAAAAAAAAAAGGTATCAGATTGTTTTAATCATAATATGATCTGATGTGTTTAGACAAAATCCCCACGCTAGGGAGGAAAGCAACTGCCTCTCTCGCTGAGCAACGTCTTTCCTGGCTGATCCTGACCGGAGGATCGAGGGTGCCTGCTCCTTCTACTCCTAGCTATTGTTATGGCCCGGGCCTGCGTGTGGGGTGCTGTGAAGAACACCTGCCACCCACTCCCCACAGTTATGCCGTATATCTGTGTTACTCCCCCTACACAGGAGTTGACAACGGTGAAGACATCCCTCGAGACCTCCTGGTGGGCATCTACCAGCGGATCCAGGGGCGTGAACTGCGGACCAATGATGACCACGTGTCCCAGGTGCAGGCTGTGGAGCGCATGATTGTGGGCAAGAAGCCGGTAAGTGACTTGTGTGGCTTCCAAGGAGACAGGGTTTGGGTTGGCCTCTGCCACCAAGTGGTAAGTCAGTGTCCCTCTCTGGGCCCACCTCACTTGCCAAATGGAGTAGGCGAGGATGCATTCCTCAGGGGTCACGAGGTGCACTGAGTCACTCCGTGGGAACGCATCTAGTGCGCTGCCGGGCACACAGTGGGTGCTGCTTAAATCTTAGCATCCTTCCCACCTCTGGTTTTGTCTGTCCATCCCAAGTGATGAGCCAAGCCAATACTTGATAACCAAAGTCAAGAACACTCTCTAGTTTTTTAGTCAACAAATATTGACGGATGCCTTTCCACTGAGCCCAACATTTCACTGGGCACCAGGGATGCAGGTATGAATCACATACCTCTGTCCTTGGGGGCGTTCTCAGGCTTGGAGCGGGGTGGGGGAGAGGGGGTGTGAGACAAAGACACAATACGCCTGCCTTACAGTTAGTTGAGGGGAGCACAAAGGAGGGAGAGGTCGTTTTCAGTCCTTGGAGAGCAGGAATGGCTTCTAGGAATAAACGGCACTGGAGCTGGGATTTGGAGGAAGAGTGGGGTGTGGCCCATATGAAACTGGGCAAGAAAGGCATTCCAGACAGAGGGAGCTCCCGGGACGAAGGCAAGGCAGCAGAAAAGCCTGGGCCTTTGTTCCTTAGGCTCTTTGTGTGCATCAGGGGGAAATGTCCTCTTGCGGTCAATGTTAAGGTGCCTGAAGCTGCCGTGCTGCCCTTGCTGACACCTGTTTCTTCGTGCCTGTCTAGGTCCTGTCTCTTCCTCACCGTAGACTGGTTTGCTGCTGCCAGCTCTATGAGGTGCCAGATCCAAACCGCCCCCAGAGGCTAGGGTTGCATCAGCGGGAAGTCTTCCTCTTCAATGACCTCCTCGTGGTAAGAGCACTGTAGGAGAGGAGGTGGGGAGGAGGTGGTGAACTGGGCCCCTGTGCGCTGGGAACCACGGCAACAGTAGTGCGGATAGGGTGGGTGTGGTGCTCCGCCACGTGTTCTCTCTCTGCGGTCCTGGGCGAGGTATAGACTCCCCCTGCTCCCCCGCTTTACCTCCTGGATCCATTCGGAGGTAGTGACAGCCACGTGAGGGCAGAAACCGTGAGGATCAGGGGAGATGATAGGCTTACAGTCTCCGAAGTGGTGGGAAAGGTCCCTATCTGCCTCAGTAACCTGAAGGTTTGGGTGGAGGAAGGTGAACCTGTGACCCTGGCCTCAGTCTGAGCCCTTCAGGTGGTCAGGGTGCTTGAAGTGATTCTTAAAACTGAGCTCATCTCCAGTGACCATGAAAGTCTTTTACCGCTGGGACTCTGAGGACTCTGCAGGAGGGAAGGGAATTTCAGGGTCTCCTGTTCAACCGCTGACCCAGGGCAGACAGCGGCGTCCTGCCCGGTGCCCTGCTGGCGTGACTGGGAGGACAGGAGGCTCCCTCGGCAGCTTGCTTCCCAGTCAGACAGCTCCGACTGCTGGAGTCTGTCTCCCGGTGGGCTTCCTCCAACGATGGTCACTCAGCCCTTGGGATCACAGAGAGCAAGTTCTCCCTCCACTCGGGGATTTGAGGACAGTGAATTGTCTCCCTTGATCTTCTCTCCTTTATAGCAGGGTCTCTCAACTCCGGCACTGCTGACATCTGGGGCTGGATAATCCTTGGTCGTGGGGGCTGTTCTGTGTTTTGCGGGATATTTAGTAGTACCCTAGTCTCTACCTACTAGATGTCTGTAGCACTTCTTCAACTAAAAATGTCTCCAGATATTGCTAAATGTCACCTGGGGGGCGAAGTCACTCCCACTTGAGAATTGCTGCGTTAGATGAAGCCGCTCCGATGCCCTCTCTGAGCCTTAATTTCCTCCTCTGTGAAATTGGGCTACTTCCTATCTCATAGGGTTTTCCTATGGATGAAATAAGAGGTCAGATGTGGAATAGCCCGACCCAGAGGAGTGCCTGGCCCCGTACAGTGGCTGAGTAAATGTTTCAACGTCTGTCAGACACTGGTCCCTGTGTGCGTCCGGCCCTGTAAGAGGCACTGGGTTCACAGAGACCGCTGAGCCTTAGTTGTTATTCTTGGGGAGCTCACAGTCCGAAGGACTAAACAAATATTTTGCCTACCTGCAAAATATTTGTAACCCTCCTGAAATCTTTTAGGAAAAAAAAGGATTTTCTTTCTTTTTAGGGAGAAGGAAAGAAAGGGAGAGACAGGGAAAGAAACATCAATTCGTTGCCTCTCACACCCCCCCAACTGGGTGTGTGGAGCAAAGCACAACGCACTGGGCCACACCAGTCAGGGCTCAAATAATTGGCTTTTCAATGCAAATGGCAGACTTCTCTGCTTGCAGAGGGTCTCGGGTGTTCACAACCTGTGTTCGTTGAGTCCAGAGTGCCCTGGATTATATCAAGGTTTTGATAAAGACCTTGTGTTGTTCACACGAAGACATTAACTATATATGTTGGTTCAGTGGAGATGACTACTGTGTGCTGGGCCCCATGTGAGTGGGCGAGATAGATGAAAACCAGACTCCTGCCTCTTGGTGCTCCTGGTCCAGTGAGAAGTGCTCACACACTCAGAGTGCTCTCCTCAAGGCTGAGGACAGTGAAAGGCACTGAACCAGCTCTCTGAGAGGCAGGGGCAGATCCGTGTGGGGTGTTAGGACAGGCTTCCTGGAGGAAGCAGTTACTTCCTGTGAAAGCTGCAAACACCTGTTTGTGCGTAGTCATTACATCAGGAACTTGCATTTTCTCTTGTCTCCTGTTCTGCTCCTCAAGCTTCACTTCTCCCCAGTTTGTGGGGATGTGTGTTTGTGTGTATACATCTGGTTAGTGGCAGTGGCAGTGGCAGTGGCAGTGGCAGTGGGAGGGGAGAGAGGTGGTGAGAAACAGGTGCCATTTGGAAATTCCCCACCCCAAACCCTGCCTCTTGTCTTTTTCCCACCCCTGCCAAAGGTCACCAAAATTTTCCAGAAGAAGAAGATCTTGGTGACGTACAGCTTCCGTCAGTCTTTTCCCCTGGTGGAAATGCACATGCAACTCTTCCAGAATTCATGTGAGTCCCTCCTTGAACCCCATCATCCCGAGAGTCTATGCCGTGGCCCCCATGCTCATCCTGCATCCAGACCAACCTCCAGTTTGGGAGTCCAGGATAACTGCGCTGAGGTCACCTACTCGGTCCCGGGATGCAGGGTAGGATAGGGTGGAGTATGACTCGGCTCTGTGTCCTGGGGAGCTCATGGTCCTACAGTGTGAATGGTTTCTGGGGGGCTGAAAAGATCGCGGTGATGCTGCGCTTTAAAAGACTGAGCCAGAGGCCATTTTTGGGTGGCCTCCTGAGCAGGAGGAGCAATGTGAGTAGAGGTAGAGGTGTAAAGGAAGAGGTTCTAGAGGGCAGCCAGAGTTGAGTTTACCCTTACATCCCAGAGTAGAGAGAGTAACGTGGCCATGACTCCCAGATGGCTCTTGGGGGCAAAGGGGAACCACTGAAGAGGTTCAAACAGATAAGAGGCTCAGTCAGAGCTGGACGTGAAAGAACATGTTTTGCATAGGGGCCATCATGATTTAGTCCTCACAGAGGGGTGCGCCCCCCCCTTGCCCCACAGATTACCAGTTTGGGATCAAGTTGCTGTCTGCAGTGCCTGGCGGGGAACGAAAAGTCCTCATCATCTTCAACGCCCCCAGCCTCCAGGATCGGCTGCGCTTCACATCTGACCTGCGTGAGTCCATCGCTGAGGTGCAAGAGATGGAGAAATACCGCGTGGAGTGTGAGTAGCCCCGCCATCTCTCTTTCCCCCTCCTCACCCTGTCCTGATACTGAACCATGCCGACACCAAGAATCCTGTCCTCTGAAAATCTGAGCTGAGGGTTAGCTTGCCCAACGTTCCTACCCTCATTCCAGGAACCCTTCAGCCTCTGCTTGAATACCTTCAGTGACAAGGGGCTCATTACCTGTCAACTTCTGATTATTATTCCAAGCCTTAATTATGAGCAACTCTTCTTGCTAATGAAAGGCGTCAGGGAGAAGAATCAGGGTATTGGAGGTAGGACTGTAGTTTCAGATCCCAGGTACGGTACTTATTATCTGGGTGAGCTGGGGCAGATTGGTTGACTGTCTTCCTACGTGAAATTGGGATAAGGAAATCTCCTTCCCAGAGTTATGGGGATTCAATGAGATAAGGCCAACAGAGTGCCCTCCATGCTAGCAGGACACTGGTGTTGAATATCCTAGGTGACCAGCAAATGATATTCTTCTTCCCAGCCTCTCCTCTCCTCTCCCCACATGCCAGTTCCTCAGCTGGGCCCCAGTGACCCATCCTCCCAGCCCCCAGGGACCACACCAAGTCATTTTGACCATGTATAATGGAAAATAGTGTGATTACATCTCACTCTTCCCAATGCTGTCCAAGTCGTTTCTCCTCCAAACACAGCAGTTACAGTTACATAACATGGTATTAAGTGGGGAGGGAGGGGGAGAGAGAGAGAGACGGAGAGAAAGAGATGGAAGACAGCTTCTGGGTAAGGCCTTCACATTTCCAGGGGCTCCTCTACTCCTCAGCAAGGCAGGACCACACATTTTAGCTCACCAGATCCTGGAGACATTCAGAAACAGGGATAAGCGTACCAAGATAAGGGGAGGGGAGACACACAGCTCCATGACCTCTGCGGAGTGGTGGGGGTGTAAGGAGGCTGAAAGCACAGGCTCAGGACTCAGGCAGACCTGCTTCCAGAATGTCGACTGCCCCATTTCCGGCTATATGACCCTGGGTAAGCTCCTATGACTTCTCGGATTCTCAGTTTTTTCCCTCTGAAAAATGTGGATGATAACACTCACCTCCGAACTCTCGTGAAGACTGACAAGAGATCGAGGACACATAGTGCCCAGCACACTGCTCACACACATACTAGAGGCCATGGTTCCTGTCCGTTTCCTGCCCTTGCCCTTCCAGGAGCCCTCTGCTCTGCAGAAAAGGCTCTGAGAACTGAGCAGATTCTGGAACGATTGCCCTTCGCCACAGTCTAGAAGGGCCCCTCCTGCGACCCAGCCACTGTAAAGCTCTGCTTTGAAGGGCAGGTTTGGTTTAGAGGACCAAATCGAGAGTGGGCAGGGGCCGGAGAAGGCAAGAAGGGTGAGGAGAGGAGGAGGCACTGAGAGGGAGGAAAGAAAGACCAAGCCAGAGGAGATGGTGCGAGAAGGGGCTGGACGCTATAGGGGGCTTGGGACATGTAGCTGTGGGGATGCGCTGGAGGTCCAAGGGGCGGACCAGAAGCCCTGGGGACACAGTGGGCAAGGAGGGGAAAGGCCCGTGGAGAGCTGGGTCAGTCAGCTGGCCTGTCACTCCTCTTCCTGACTTTCAATCCCTGTCGCCCCCACTGCCACCCAGCTGAGCTGGAGAAGCAGAAAGGGATGATGCGGCCTAACGCGTCACAGCCAGGAGGGGCCAAGGACTCAGTAAATGGCACTCTGGCCAGAAGCAGCCTGGAGGACACCTATGGAGCAGGCGATGGGCTCAAAAGGGGCGCACTTAGCAGTTCCCTGCGAGACCTCTCGGATGCAGGCAAGTCTTCTGGGCCCCTGCCCTGGCTGGGGAGACGTGGGACCCGGTGTCCTCTCTGCCTCCTTTCACTGACCGCCAGCCTTCCCTGCATCTGCCACGCACGCATGCCCCTGCCTTCATCCAGAGGCCCGGGCACTGTGCGGTAGGGGGCCTGGGAGCCAGATCAGAGCAGGTGGAGCCCAGGGTTTGGGCCCGGGAGTGTGAAGTGGGGCCACAGTCTTAGCCCCTCTCTGCTACTCCACTTCTCCTCTCTCTCCTCTTCTGTTTCTCCAGTACCACCTCTACTCCTCCTCCATCTCTTCCTCCTTTTCCTCTTCCTCCTCCACCTCTCCTCCTCCCCACCCCCCCTCTTCAACGGGGGGGAAAGGGAATAGGGGTGTCTGTCCCTGGGAGGGGCCCAGGCCTGGGGCCCAGCTCTGGAGCCCAGCAGGGTGGGGAGGGCGGGTGGCCACTCTGACGCTGGGCTCCTTGCTTGTGGGTGCAGGGAAGCGGGGGCGGCGTAACAGCGTGGGATCGCTGGACAGCACCATCGAAGTAAGTGCCAGCTCCTGCCCAACTCGTCCTCTGCATGAGCCCTGCCCTGCCTGGACCCCAGAGGAGGAGGGGCCCTATTGCTTCCCGCCTCTTCCCTGCTGGGAACCCTGCTGCTGCCTCTCCCAGCCAACCACTCTCTCCATCTGTCCTCAACTCTGTCTGTCCTCACTCTGCCTGTCTCTCAGTCTGTCTTCCACTCTCCCGAGCCTCCCCTCTCAACCCCTGGGCCGACTCTGAGTAGTAAGGCCCTTGGCGTTGGGCCACGAGGAGCTCTTACCTCCGACTCCTGCTCTTGGAGCCTGAGCAAGTTACTCTGTCTCTGTGCGCCTAACATTCTGTCTGCCTGCAAAATGGGGATGAGGAGGAGGAACCGCTAATTCTTCCTCTTCCTCTCCCAGCTGAGGCTCAGATGAGATAGTGGATGTGACAGCGGAGCTCTGCGAGCCTGGGAGCTCCATGTACAAGTACAGGATGTTACTCGGTTTTCATGATGCTGTGGGGTTTCCTGTCTCCCCAGCTCCAGCCCTCAGGGCCCAGGGGGAGTTTAAGGTTGGGGATTTAGGACGTCTAGACTGGCCTGACTTCCCCCCCTCCCCCTTCCAGGGGTCCGTTATTAGCAGTCCACGCCCTCACCAGAGGATGCCACCTCCGCCCCCACCCCCGCCGCCAGAGGAGTACAAGAGCCAGAGGCCCGTCTCCAACTCCTCATCCTTCCTGGGCTCCCTATTTGGAAGCAAGCGGGGCAAGGGGCCCTTCCAGATGCCACCACCGCCAACAGGCCAGGCCTCTGCCTCCTCTTCATCTGCTTCTTCCACCCACCACCACCACCACCACCACCACCATGGTCACAGCCACGGTGGCCTGGGGGTGCTGCCTGATGGGCAGTCCAAGCTCCAGGCCCTGCATGCCCAGTATTGCCAAGGACCAGGCCCCGCCCCACCCCCCTACCTCCCATCCCAGCAACCCCCTCTCCCCCCACCTCCTCAGCAGCCCCCACCCCTGCCCCAACTGGGCTCCATTCCACCACCTCCCGCCTCAGCCCCACCTGTGGGGCCACATCGCCACTTCCACGCCCA
This sequence comes from Sturnira hondurensis, assembly GCF_014824575.4. Lineage (NCBI taxonomy): Eukaryota > Metazoa > Chordata > Mammalia > Chiroptera > Phyllostomidae > Sturnira > Sturnira hondurensis. The sequence goes on along the minus strand of NW_028086142.1, from coordinate 160,615 downwards.
CGGTCCAGTTCCGGGCCCCCAGCACTATACCTTGGGCCGGCCAGGCAGAGCTCCCAGACGGGGGGCTGGAGGCCACCCTCAGTTTGCTCCACATGGCCGCCACCCCCTGCACCAACCCACATCCCCCTTGCCCCTGTACAGTCCTGCCCCCCAGCACCCTCCAGCTCACAAACAGGGCCCCAAGCACTTCATCTTCAGCCACCACCCACAGATGATGCCAGCATCAGGGGCCTCTGGGGGCCCAGGATCCCGGCCACCAGGGGGCTCCTACTCCCACCCCCACCACCCTCAGTCACCATTGTCACCACACTCACCCATCCCACCCCACCCCTCCTACCCACCCCTGCCCCCGCCCTCACCCCATACCCCACACTCACCGCTGCCACCCACTTCCCCCCATGGCCCACTGCACGCCTCTGGGCCCCCTGGCGCAGCCAACCCACCCACTGCAAACCCTAAGGCCAAGCCAAGTCGGATCAGCACCGTGGTGTGATGAATGGAAAGTGTGAGCTGGGACCCAAGGAGGTCTGGGGAATCCACGGGAGAAGGGCCTTGCACCCTCTCTGCTTCCTCAGTTTTTCCAAAATATATGTACACATAGAAATGTCCTCCTGCCCACTTCCTCCCTGCCTTGGGACCCTTCCTCTAACCCTAACAGTCACCATGGGGTTTCCTTCCAAATTCCAGGATCCTTGCCACTTGAAGCCTGAACACAGAGTTCGAGCTCTAGGGGGAACCTTTTGGAGATCCTCGTCCTCTTTTTCCTCTCTTCATCCTCCCCCACACCCAGGTCTAGCTGGGTGACCTCAGACCGCCCCACCAGTGTGAGCTTCCTGTCAGCTCTGGCTTGTAGGGAAGGGCAGGTGTTAGGAGGGGTGAAGGCAAAGGCTTCCCCAGGGCGCCTCGGGCCATGTAGGCCTAGAAGGGAGCTCTGTAGAGTTGTGGCCAAACCTTAGGGCTGGGCCCTCTCTCTGACCTCAGGGCCTGACCACACCCTTCCATGCGTCTCTCCGCCTGCCGGAGGACATGGACTGTCCACGCACTAGGTGGGTGGGCCCCCACTTATGCTTATCCCCAGATGGGGCAGTGCTTCCTCTCCAGAGCCAGTCCCTGCCCCAGCCCTGGCTTCTTCAGCTTCAGGACCTTGCCTCTCTGCAACGTTCTTACCCTGATCAAAGTCCAGTCATATTTTGGTGGGGGGGGGGCTCAGGTCTGGGATGAGGAGGGCACTACCCTCCCTCACCCATATTGCATGCCCCCCCATTCCCTGACACCTCCCCCTCCTACAACGGAAGACAATGCACTTTACAGACATTGCCCACACACACCTCGCCGGGGCAGGGCACCCAGCATCAGCCCTGGGGACAGAGGCTTCCAGAGGGCCACCGTGAGCCCAAGATGGTCCTTCCTGGGGCAGAGAGGGAAGCCATCAGAGTGGGGATTGGGAGCCAGGATGCCTGAGTCTTTCTGTCCATCAAAATCTCCGCTGCCTCTCCAGCCCCTTTACACCCCTGTTTATTTATTATAAATATATTTTTTACAAGCCCCAGCTCCTCTTCTGGACCTGCATCTCCAGCTCCTTTCTCAGCTCCTGCCTCCCTCTCCCCTCTCCACCATGGACTGCAGTAGAGACAGACAGACCCTGGCTGTATGAAGGGCCAGGCACTGTGGGGCCTGGGGACAGGGGAGGGCGGCAGCGGGAGGGGCCGTGTGGAGAGGAGCTGGGGTTCAGGCATTGTCTTTTTTCCTCCTTGTATATAAGAATGTATATTTGATGCCTCATAAAAGACCTTGTGCTCACCTCCCGCCTCTGCCTCCTCCTTATGCCCCCTCCCCCATGGTGGAGCCCGTGGAGAGAGAGGTCTTAGCCCTGGGAGGTGAGGCCCTATTGGGAGACGCTCAGGCAACTGGGTGGGTGAGATGCTCTGACTGAGTGGGAGGTAAGGGTGAGGCAGGTTTTCCTTTTACTAAAGGTCTGCATAAGAAAGTAACAAGGCTCTGAGCTGTGGAGTTGATCCGGTTCAGGTGCTGGGGGTTTTCCTTGCTAGGTATGTGCACTTGGGAAAGATACCCTCTCTGAGTGGGTGTCTCAGTTTAAAACTTGGGGTGATGAGCCGTTGCCACCCAGAGGTAACAAATGCCAAGCAGTCAGCATGGAGTAGGTGCTCAGCAAGTTAGTTCCCTTCTCTTCCGTTCACAGGCTGGATACTTCCTTCTACTTTTGCGGCATCAATATTTACCCTTCCTGTGGCTGGCTTGGCTTAGGCCTTGCAGTCCTCTCCCCTCCCCACAGCTGGCCACATTTCTGCCCTTGAGGGGGATGGTGACCTGGGCCCGGAAGGCAAGGGCTGGATACATTCTAAGAGCTCCGCGCATAGGCTTGGAATGTTAGATAACGAATAGCTGGATTCCCTTCTGTTTACAGAGGAGGGGACAGGCCCAGACAAGTGAAGGATCTTTCCCAAGGCCACAAAGCAAGTTAAGATGGGGGTTCCTGACTTTTTTCCAGTCCCCCAAATGGCCTCCCTATGAAACGGGCACGTTTCCAGCGCTGCTGATTATGTCCTGGTCCTCGACAGAGCCCAGGAGGAATAGGGCAAAGCAATGGCTCTTGGTTAGCGACAGCAGGGGGTCCCTGGAAGCAGCAATCAGTAACAATGTTGGTGCATTTTTAGAGTCTGGAATGGCCTCTAAGAGGGTGTGGTTTGGCTGACCCTCGTCTATAGCATCTTCAGCTGGTGCCTGTTTTCTTCTTCATGTGCACATTTAAGCAAAAGCCGCAGCTGGGGCCATCTGAGCATTTCATGCCTCCTCGAGGAACAGACCTAAGCGTTTGAAGAGCGTCGACCTGGAGAGTCAGAAATTAAGTCCAATCCGCACTCTTTTGTTTCTTCCCTGGTAGACCACGCAGCACTGCCTTTGATCGTGCCCCTCTTCTCCCACCTTCAGTTTCACGCTGGTTTTGTTTTCCCAAAGTTCAGTTTTCCCACTTGAATCCTGGCTCCATTACACACTTGACTGTGCTGCCTTCAGCAAGTCCGCTGGCCCCTTACAACCTGATCTTTCACCTGTATAATAGGGATCGGAATCTCACAGGGCAGTTGTTAATAGATGCATGTGATATGCCTACCTCCTGCCAACCCCACGGCTAGCCGTTTCCAGCCACCTACAGAAAGAAGTGTGAGCTCATTGCGTTGATGTTGGAGGTTCTCTACCGTGTGGCCCCAGCCAATCTCTGTAGTCCTCTCGTTCCTCGCCCACATTTTGGACATCCACTAGCTCCCCGAAAACGCCTGCGTGTAACCTCCCAACTCAGCACAGCTGACCCTCGAACAACATGGGTTTGAACTGCATGGGTCCATTTACATGCAGATTTCTGATCTGCGGTAGGTCAGCACCCTTACCCCTCTCCCCTACGTAGTTCAAGGGTCAACTGTATTCTACCTGTGCCAGCTCCCTGCCAGGTGTGCTCTCCTCAATATCCCTGATGAAGGTTTTCTCACTCTCGTGAGATGGGCTTCAAGAACCCATCCCTCACAGAATGTGGCCTTGGTCACATTTTCTGAGACCCCTCACATCATTATCTGTCTCCCCCACTGGGCTATATAAAGTGGCTCAAGAGCATCACTGGTCTGAAATCATCTCTGTCCAGAGCATTGCCCAGCACGGTGCTTGGTACAGCACAGAGGACACTGCAATGCGGCTGATTTGCATGAATGACTGAATAGGTCTTTTAAGCTAAACCTTAGAGGAAGTTAAGTTTGGTTGATTTCTTGATTGATGCTCCCGTCTACCAAGCTTTGGGGCCCCTTTGGAACAGCCTCATGCTTCCTCTTGCTCTGTCTGATGTTCTCCTCCTCCCCTCCGCATTGCACTCCCAGCACCGGGCTATTGCTGCTCCGTCTCCCCACTCTCACTGATCAGACTGTGGGGGCACAGTTCAGCTCCTCACCTCTTTAACATTGCCTTGACCTTTGAGGGGCTGGAGTCGAGAAGCCCCTCGGCTGTTCTCACATCAAAGGTTCTACTCCCAGTCTCTTTAGGAATGCGGATGGGGAGGGACAGCACATGACAAAGTACAAAGGTCCTAGAAACTCAAAGAGCCTGAGATTCTTACCTTTGTCCCAGACCATTGCTGTCCAATGGTCTTTCTATGATGGTGGAAGTGTCCTGTAACTGTGCCACCCAATACAAGAACCCCTAGCCACATGTGGCTACTTGAAATGTGGCTAGCACCACTGAGGAGCCAAATGTTTACATTTAAATGGAAGTCGCCACATGTGGGTAGTGGCTACCGTTATTAGACAGTACGGGGTGGAGGTGTTGAGGAGTTGGGCAGGCTGGTGGGACTGTGCTGATACAGTATAATCAGGACGGGCCCGGAAGGAAGCGCAGCGTGATGGGAGTGCAAAGATGAGGAAAACCCAACTTGGGGTGGGGTGGGGTAGGTTGGGGGAGTGTCTCCGAAACTGCCCCTTTCACTGAGTCTTGAAGGTTGAGTAGGAATTGACCTGGGAAAGAAGGGCATTTGTCAGAGGGAACTACGTATGAAAAGGCATGAAGGTGTGGGAGTCCGCAGTGTGTTCGTGGACTAGTAAGAAAGGAACAGGAGAGCGCAGCCGGGGTGACGGCACAAAGGTGGGCGGGGCGTGCATCCTCATCCCTCTGCTGCCACAGGTTTTCTCCCCGAGACTTCAGTAGGCGCAAGAGTAAGACCAGGTGATACATTGGGCCACATAATATTTCTACTGTAAAATCACTATCTTGCCCTTTGTAGTTAATGAGTATCTTACGGAGAGATACACTGAAACAATATCGATATTCTATTACTCCTCAAATTTTCACCCACCAGTTTTGGCACTCACTGATGATTCTCCAGGCAGCCAAATGGTGATTTTCAGATGCCATCATTCCTTTGACTTCTGTTAGTTGGCTTTCCACTCTAAGGGAGAGTTCTCCCCTCCCCTATATTTACGTATTTGTATATATCCTCATGGACTCATGGTTGCCTATTTTATTCAATGGGTTATATATGATCCAGTAATATCATCCTTTTTCTTTTAAATTTGTTTTCAGACTTCGTTTATTTATCTTTAGAGGGAAAGGGAAGGAGAGAGGGAGAGAAATATCAATGTACTGTTGCCTCTCATGGGTCCCCTGCCAGGAACTGGCCTGCAACCCAGGCATGTGCCCTGACTGGGAATTGAACCGTGATCCTCTGGTTCCCAGGTCTGCACTCAATCCACTGAGCTACACCAGCCAGGGCTGGTCATTCTTTATTTTGATGTTCAGATGCCTTATATTTGGCCATCCAGAGGCGCTCCAAGCTGATGCCTGTGCCCTTTTGTCAGGTCCCCATCTTTGAACGCTTGTTTTCAGGCACCACGAGGTGCTCCAGGTCTATCTTGTACTTTCTCTGCCCCAGGCCTGGCATCAGCCAGTTGTTCCAAGAACTCCTGGTTCTTTTGGATTGAGAATGGGACTCAGGAACCAAGACTTGGGCACTAAGTGTTATAGCTACTTTAAGAGTTTGCTTGTTTACTTGAAAAATGTTTAGGCATCTATAGATGATTTCCTAACTCCATCCTTCCTTTTAAGAAAAAGCTTTCCCTTTCCCATCATTTATTTCAACGTGGAGACACGGATTTTTATTTTTTCAATGAGTTATAATCCACTAATAATTCATTTAGAATTATGATGATGAAGATGAATGTGTTTTATTGTTATTTGTATTAAGCACATTATATACATCTATATTTCTCTATCTCTCTCCATTATATGGTTCCTGGGTTCACACAGATACCTTGACACCTTGCGGAACCTCTTTCAATAAAGGCCACAAATACTAAACGGTGCTCACAGGGGTAGAAGATTAGAAAATGGCATGCCAGGAGGGGCTGGATTCCAGAACTCTCTACAAGTCCGAACTCACAGCTCACACCTCCTTCAGAACTGGAAGGGACCCTATTTTACAGACCCAAAAAGTGAGGCACAAAATCACACTCATCCAGTTCCCCCAAGAAACATGGACGGGGTGAGTGTAGTCAGGAGCCCACCAAACCTTCCAGTGACGGCTCTGTACCAGCTCCAGGCCAGACCCTCTTTCCTGGGGGCTTGCCAGCCCCTTGTCCAAGGTGAGCTCCCTGGTGCTTCCCAGTTCTTAACCCTGCAGTGCCCAGACTACGGCAAGACCTGAGGCTTGAAAAAGGAATTCATCTCCTGGGCACCTTACTGTGTGTTAGGGAAGGAGCACCATCTGAGACTTTTATGGGCAGAATTGTATGGCTGTCAGACAATGGGTGTGAATTCTGGCTCTGCTGCTTCCTAGCCCTGGGACTTGAGGAAGCTAATACTTCCCAGAGCTTCAGTCTCCTCATCTGTAAAACATGGATAAAAATACCTATTTCATAGCACCTGGCTGTTTATTGAATGTCAGTCATTATTATCTCTAATCTTCATAACCATCCTCTCAGGAAGAGATTATAGTGCCTCATTGGATAAACGAGAAAAATCAAGGCTCAGGGAAGAGAGGTGAGGTAGTTGGCAGATGTCAGTAGATGAGTATCAGCTTCAGGAAAGCAGGAACAGTGACTGTCCTGGTCACCATCATATTCTCAGAGCCCAGAAAAATGCCTGGTGCATAGTATGAATTTAATAAATATTTGTCAATGAATGAACTGGATCAAACCTGGTCTCCCAACTCCTGATTCACGCATGCGCTTTGTCCTTCCCTGAGTTGCCTCCAGATGGAAATGCCCAGCTTCCCTCAGCCTAGGTTTTGGCATATTCCCCCACCTTCTTCATCCTCCTGCCCACTTGTATTCCCGATGAGAGCAAATGACAAGGAAGAGCATTTGACCAAGAGTCAGCAACTTCCTGTGTAACAGGAAGTTTTTCCTGTGTAGGCAAATTGTTTAATCTTTCTGGAACATGGTTCCTCATCTCAAAAATGGGTAAATTAACCTACATCTTTTCCAAGACTGTTGCAAAGATTAAGGCAGATAATTGGTATGAAAGAGCTGTGTGGACTGTCCGATTCTTACACATATGGGAGGCTAGTGATTTTGCTGTTATTAGCATCACCTCACCTAGCTTTCTGTTTCCCATCCAGACAGTTGTTCAATTGGTTCATTCACCTGTGTTCCTGGTGGAAAGGCACTGAGGTTTCTCCTGACACTTAGAAAACTAGAAAGAACTAGAAAGATGTCACTTACTATTTCTATTACTCGGGACAAGTTTCTTCACAAATGAAGTGAGGATAAAGATTCCAAGCATTTAAGGTAATATAAGGATTCAGGTGATAAAAAGTACAAAATCACAAGGCACAATCCCTAGAACAAAGGAGATTCTCAATGAGATTTGATATATTGGTTGTTGACTCTCCGAAATAAAGTAACGGTTAACATATACCAAGGTCCTTCTATGTGCCAGATAGCATATAGCAGTCCTGCGAGGTAGGTATTATAACCCGCACTTGTTTCAGAGGTTAGCGCTTGCCCAAGGTCGTATAATTAGAAAACTGCAGAGAGCTGGTGAAACTAGAAGTTGGGCCTCTCTGACCCCAGAGTGTAAGCTCCCACCAGTGTGCCCTGCTCCCGCAGACAGGTAGCCTTAGCTCAGTCCTGAAGCAGGCAAAATGATGTGCCGAACTACAACACAATATGTGATTAGGAGCAATTAACTGAATGAAGGAATAACACTCCATATCCCCTTCAAGCGTGTTCAAGCATATAGCAGATGCTTAATACAGTATACACAGAAAATGTTTGCAAAGAGTTTATATTCTTTTCAGTCAATATATACTAAGGCTGCTCAAAAATACACATTCATTTCTCTTTTATTTACTCAACATTAATTTACCATGCCAAAGTGTTAAGGATGTATAAAGCCACATTGTCCCCGCCTTAAAGAATATAATCTGATAAGTGAACACAAAATAAGCACTTAATCAGCGTGTATACAAGTATTGTAATATGTGCACAGTAGGTGTTCAAACTGTATGCAGTAAGCCCACAACTATTGAATAACAAAGACGATCCACAAATGCAGTAGATGCCTAATGTGTGGGCAAAGTACTGGTTTGATTCTTGAAGTAGTTGCGATAAACCTATACTCAATGAATACGTATATAATAGGAGTAGATGTACACATGGTAGGTACTCAAAAGCATATGATGGGCTATACACAATAAATATAACGCATGCACACAGATGTTCGTAAGTTCACTGTAGGCTCATAGATGCACAAATAGTGTTTCATATGGCAGGGACTAGTAGGCGATAGATAAATAAGATGTTGCTAAACATCCGATAGTTTTAAAAATATATACACTCAGGCTTATTTTGTAGGAGTATGTGCCACAAATGTGCATATAGAACAGTTGAAAGTGTTTATTAAAATGCTGATTCACAATGACACTTTGGGGGTAAGAATGGAAGCCCCATCTTTGAGAGGCCTGTACACATAACCTTGGACGAAATAAATACTTTCTTCCTTTCATTGGATCCCAGAATTCTAAAAATCCATAATCTCCTGGGAGTGAGCAGCCTCTTGCCTTCCTTCTTTCAAAGCTCCAGAGCAGAAAGGTTGGCTCGCAATTTCCCACAACGAAAAGACCCCAGGGCTAAGAATGTTGGGGCGGGGCTCCAGCCAGGGCTGAGGTCATCAGGGGAGGGAGGGGCGTCAGTTTCTCTGAACGCCCACCAACCCCTGCTTCTCTTCCGGTCTGCCTTCATAGCGCGCATGCGCACCACTGGCCTTTAAACGTGCACCGCTGGTCCATCCGGAAAAAGGATCCGGCGGGTTAAGTACAATTTTGCTCCTCCGCAGCTGAAGAGAACTATTTGATTTCTGTCTGGGAAGTACTTTTGAGTTCCACCTCCCAAACAGGGAACCCACACCTGCCAATTCTGCTCGCTCCTCAGGGGGTGAAAGCTTCCTAGGGCTTGACCTCACACAAGATACACGAGGCTCAGAGGAACAACCCGCGGAGGGATCCGGTTTGTTGTGGTGTGGGAAGGGGGAGGACGCTGACAAACCAAGATGGCGGCGGCGGCGGCGATGAAGGCCGTGGCGGTTGGGAGGTAACTGTGGTGGTGAAGGCTGCAGGAGTTGGGAGGCAGCGGCAGAGTTTGGAAGGAACGGAGCAGGGTTAAGAGACAGCAGCACTAGCGTCAGTCTGAGCCTTTCAGAGCGCGGCACTCAACACGCCCCCTTAGCCCTCGGCGGGTGGCGGCCGCCCCGCTTAGGGCCTAGTCTCCGAGCGGTGCCTCGGTTTCACACGGTGGTATCCGCCATGAGTTCTTAAGGGCTGTCTGAGCCCTCCAGTCCTAGGGTCCACCATGGAGCCGGGGTCTGACGACTTCCTACCGCCGCCGGAGTGCCCGGTGTTTGAACCTAGCTGGGCCGAGTTCCGAGACCCTCTTGGCTACATCGCGAAAATCAGGCCCATCGCCGAGAAGTCCGGCATTTGCAAGATCCGCCCACCCGCGGTAAGGCTGGGCGGCGAGGCCGGGAATGAGAAACTAGGGTAGCCGGTGGGGGAGTCTCGGGCGCAGGGCATCTCGAGATGTGGGGAAATGGGGTGTCTGGGGCCGTAGTGGGTGCGACGCGGGTGGGAGAAAGGATACTGGGGCCAGGGGTCTTCGTGATGTGAGGGCCCCAAGTGACCTGGGCTCAGAACCACCCCCCCACCACACACACACACACACACACTCACTCACTCACTCACACACACTCCCACCTCGCCTTTCAGGATCATCCCTGGTAAGGGTCCAGGCAGGGATGCCTAGTGGGCCAGGGAGAGTTCACAGATATGGACACGCATATCTCTTAGTTACCCCGGACCACCCAGGTCAAGGCTGAACTAAATAAGGCCTTTCTACCCTGTACTGTCATCACTTCTCTTAAGGCAGGCGGTGTGTTGTGCTGGGCGATCACAGCTCTCAAGGGAGACAGACCTGAGTTCAAAACCCCACTTTGCAGCTTCCCAGCTGTGTGACCTTGGACAAGTAACATAATCTGACCAAGCCTGTGAAATGAGTCCCCTGAGTAGTTATTTCAAAAATTCGATTAAACTAGGTAGCGCCTATGTGTAATAGGCACTAGATCAGTGGTAATTATTGTGACTGTGAAGGTGTTTGATGTAGTCATTGGTTTGCTCCTATGTGAGTTGACTCATTTACTCACACCCTGCCAGGCCAATCCATCTACGATAATATCCTAGCCCGGTAGATCAGATAGGAAAACAGTCGTACGGGGAATGCTCTATCTGGCTCCTCTGAGATGGGTTCAGGGAATTGTGCCCTTTTCTTTTTAAAGAAAATTTATTGTTACTCTGTTACAGTTGTCTCAATTTTTCCCCCTTTCCCTCCTCTGCCCAGGCGCCCCCGCCCCCACGTGTCCCGTTCTTTTCCTAGTTGAAGGCAGTATCTGGGCCTTTCCTGCACGTCACCCCTCCCCAGACTTGACTTCTGCGGAGAGGCTTGGACCACTTGGCTTGGGGGTGGGGTATGGGTCCTCAGAGGATTTCTACTCTGCCCTGTGTCCCAGGATGCAGGAGGTCCCAGAGGACAGTGTATTCTTGCACTCTAAAACAGAATGGAACTATGGAAGTCTGCCTTCTTTAGAACAATTGATTCCCAGAGGTCAACAACAAAGGGCATATCTTTATTCCTAGGCCTGGCTTCAGGCCAGGAGAAGTCCCCCAAGGGCTAGGGTAGGCTGGCATGGAGCAGAAATGATGGTCTGTGTGTTCACTCACCACTTGGAATTCGAAGGGCAGGAATTGAGTTTGTATGGAATAGGGTTTTTTTGAGTAGGTGTCGCTGGCTGAAATGGGTTGGGAAGCCTCACTGCCACCTGAGGAGGGCACCACAGGCCTTCTTATTCAACTTGGTGCTTTCTGGTGCTCTGCCACAGATCTAGGCTGGTTTCAAATGGATCCTCTGGGAGGTGTTGGGTAAGCTAATTTCTTCCTTGTTGGAGCCTGGCCACAGATCTCCGAGGTATCCTTGTCCGTGGTGAGGGAGTGGCAGTGGGTAGGGAAAGGTCAGGAAGGCAAGTAGAAAGGAGAAGCGGGAGTCCTGGGCAGCCTCAATGGAGGCAGCATCTGACACAGGATATAGTTTAGGTGTGAATTTTCATTTTTTTTGTCTTGGATTTATCTGGGCGGCCTGGCCTTGTGCAAGTGTTGTCACTCTTCCTTGGGGGAGGAGGACCAGGGAGGGGGAAAGTGACATGTCTCTAGTGTGTATGTGGGGGGGCTGTCCCTTGTTACCCGTCTCTTCTCTACCTCAACAGTGTACTTCTTCCAGTTCAGGAGATGTGGCTCTCTGATTTCATTCTGTTTTTCCCTCCTGTGGGGCTGTTCCTAGGCCGTCTTGGCAGCCAAGCCTTCTGGCTGGAATTTGAAGCACTCACCCAAGTGGTGCTTGGCCCAAGGTGGGAACCTGTGTGCGGGTGGGTGCTTGGAAATAGAAGTTTGCCCAAGGAAGGACGATTTGGGTTCTGAATTGCTAGACAGGAAACTACTACTCCTGGGGAAGATAGGTTGGAGGCGAGCGGTGGCACCCTGGAGTAGACCCAGGGAGCTTGAAAGGGCCTTGCTTTTTGCCTCAGGTAGCCAACCTTTTTAGCATCATCCTGATAACACTGACACCCTGAGGGTTTGGCATACAGGAGCACAGGAGCGAGGTGGTAGCATGAGGGGGCTCATAGGTCCCAGGAACAGCCAGGCAAGGCGGTTTGCTGGACCTCCCCCAGCTATCTGTTGCACCCACAGCTCCTGCTCTAGGATTTTGGTTCTGCCATTTCCTGTCAGTTTGCTTGATGTTGTGCTTATTCTTATCTAGAACTTGATTCAGCAGAAAAGAAGGGTGCCTGGAGTTTGGGGTCTGAGCACCTTTCTACCTGGGTTACCTGCGCTGAGGAAAATGCTCTACTAATGTGAGGCAAGAGGGTATAGGGAGTTTGTCTAGGCTTCAGGCATAAGGTTTTCTTCCCCCCCCCCCTTGCTTCGCTGAGTCCCAGGTGTTTCAACCTGCTTGGGGAATGGAGGGATTGTGTGTGGATGCAAGTGTGAGTGCTCTGGCCCCTTTTCCAAAAATGTGCATGTAGGAGAGACCAACATCCCTTTCTTTTACTGACCCCTCCCCCTTCCACATGTGTGCATGTGTGCGTGAACACTGGTAGCCTGGTGGAGTGCAGAAGCCTTGAGCTAACAATCAGAAGACATGGGTTCTAGTCTTGGGTCTCCTGCTAACTCAGCATGTGATTTTGGAGAAATCACATTTCTTTCCCATTTGTAAAATGAGGGCACTGGTCTAGGCTGCTGTAGATTCTTTTCACCACTGCAGCAGGACCCAGGGCTTTGGGGAGTGGAGGACTGCATGGGAGGGCACTGGGGAGCAGGTTCTTCACAGCCATTCTTTGCACAGGACACAACAAGCTCCAACTTGGCAGGACAGAGCCTTCCTCACTTTTATTACCTTTCTTTGACTTCCCTTCCCCTCCCCAAAACCTCCCGTTCTCAGCCACCAAGTTGGACATCCCTGCACTTACAGGGGCTTTCTCCCCTGCCTCTCCCTCTACTAGACAGGTGTTTGAGAGAGGGCCCAAGGAACCTGCTGGGTCAGTGATGTAGATTCTCGTTCCCTGTTCCTTGCAGTGTGCGTCCCGGGCCCTTTGAACTGAGAGAACAGACATGAAGGCCCAAACCTTTAAATCCTGCCAGAATTAGACCTGATCTACCCTGCATGTGTATGGGCCCCATGTCACATGGTGGGGTCAGCCTTAGGTGTCTTTTTTTTTAAAATCTTTACCTGAGGGTACATGTATTGATTTTAGAGGAAGGGGGGTGGGGGAGAGAGATGTCAATGTGAGAAACATCAATCAGGTACCTCCCGTATATGCCCTGATGGGGGGGGGCGCGAACTTGCAACCTAGCTATGTCCCCTGACTGGGAATTGATCCTGTGACCTTTCAGTATACAGGACGATGTGCTAACTGAGCCACACTGGCCAGGGCTAGAAGTTAAGTCTTAATGATGGCACCTTTGAAAAACATTTTAATTTGAAAGCCAGTTTAATTTTCCATATCTGTCTTGCGATGAAGCCAGGGCAAGAGTTCATATTCCTGCCTTATAGGGGCGAAAACAGATGCAGAAAGGCAAGATCCTATAGCCAGTAAGTAGTGGAGCTGGAACGTGAGCCTAGGTCTTCTGACCCCTACCCTGTGTGCTGTCCAGTACTTTCAGACCGTGCCCTACAGCACGTGCCTGGGGGCGAAGGGTTAATGTGGCTGTAGGGAAAGTTTGGGGCCAAATATTTTGGGCCCCATCTCTATTTCTTGAAATCCTAGCATACCATACTTTTGGGAGGGACTTAGGAGAAGCTTCCCAGGACCTGTCCATGGGGCACTCACTGGGTGTGGACTTGAGGGGCTGCTAAGGCCCTGTTGTGAGTTCTGCATGTGGCGTAGTGGGTTGGGTGTGTGCCAGGTTAAAAGGTCTGGGGTGGCTAAAGGTATGGGAAGGTGTAAAGAGGGTGCTGAGCTGCTTTGGGTGTCCTTTGGTCTTGCACTATGCTGGAATAACCCAACTCCCTTTCCCCTTTGTACCCCCTCAGGACTGGCAGCCGCCTTTTGCTGTGGAAGTGGACAACTTCAGATTTACTCCCCGAATCCAGAGGCTGAATGAACTAGAGGTGAGAAGACTGATAGCTGGTGGTGGGGTCTGGAGAATGGATACCTGAGCTCTGACCCCTCTTCCCTCATACCTTCTCTGGCTAAGGTACTTGACTGACTCGGCCCTTATTCTCTCTTCTGCAAAGTTGCGTGGAAGGCTTGGAGGAAACTTCAGGGCTCTGAATATAACCAAGAACATGGGCGTGTAGCATTTCTGATCTGGTAGCTGAAAGGCTGGGGGTATCCCTTTCTCATAAAAGTTTGCTACTTCTGAAGATCCCTTGTCAACTAACCTACCCTAGCTGGCCCAACAAAATGAAAGTCTGGGGCTGGCTGAGACCCTGTTGTGCTTGGCCGGCTGAATGTGGCCTCATTATGCAGTTCATCCACACAGTGCTCTGCTTCCTATCTCCGTTCCGTGGTACTTGATGAGGTAAATGGGCGGGAACAGTACAGAAACTTATCTGTGTGGAGGCTGGAATGTGGTTCCAAATTTGGGCAGAGGGTCAGGCAGGTAGACTTTTCCCTCTCCCTTTTGTTCTGTGCACGAAGTCCAGATCCTTCGCGTGGTAGCTGAGGGTTTCCACCAAGGGCTTTATGCTGTCCTGGGGTTCATGAGAATGGGTGCTCTGAAGCCAGTTCCAGGTAACATCCTGGAGTTTCCCATGGAACATGTAGGTTAGAAATATGCTACTACCTCTCTCCCTCATTATTATATGCCCACAGCCTCATCAGATGTCCTGGGGGGATATTAGACTCAACTGAATACCCACAACCTAAAAGCTTACTCGTCTCCTAGACCATGGTGTCTCCACCTTGGCACTATTGACATTTTGGACCAGATAATATTTTGTCATGGAGGGCTGTCTTGGGCTTTGCAAGATGTTTATCAGCATCCCTGGTGCCTACCCATTGACACCAGTAGTACCCTTTCCTAGTTATGGCAACCAAAATTATCTCCAGGCACTGCTGTATGTCCCTGGGGGCAAAATTGTCTCTCATTGAGAACTGCTGTTCTAGGGTCAGTCTAGGTTGTGTTTGAATTGGGACAAAAATCATCTTCTGTAAGGAGTACAAGTTTCTTAGAGAAATGGATCTGACCAGATCTGTAGGGTACAACTAGGGCAAAGTGTCACCTAATATGGGACAGGGACAGGTTTTCTAGAAAGATAGTGCTGTCTAATGAGGGGGAGGAACAGGGATGAGGCCAGGGTTGGAAATCTAAAAGGCTGAGGTGAGGGAGTAGAGTTCTCGGACCCTTAGGGGTGCTGACATCTAAGGAGCCATAGGTTGTTTCTTTCCACAAATAGATCTCAGTGTTCCTCGTCTATGAAGCAGGCCTGTCCCTGCTTCCCCTGATAGGGTCAGAGCAGGATAGTAAATGGTAGTGACTTATCTAGGTCTCCCTAGAATCATGCCCTCTGACCAGGGTGAGGTGGTCATAGACTTGGGCCACTGAGAGTTCAGGGAAGTGTGATACATGCTTTATTCCTAGAACCTTTGGCCCACGTTTGGCCCTGGGTTAGCCAGGTGCCAGCGCTGCTTTAGTACACCGTCTCTTAGTTCTTTAGGCCATTCTGTCATGCACTTTCACCCTTCAGCTGCCGAGGAACAAGTTTTGTGAAGCCTAAGAAGAGATGAATGAGGTCTCTCAGAGCCTTCATTCTCTGAAACATTCATAGAGCTTAGATGAAGTTCTGGAGTTTCTAGAGGGCCTTCATTGTCCCTCTCATAAGTCCACCCTTCTGGGGGAGGTGGACTGGACACTTATTTTATTTCCCTTTTATAATTAGAAAGTGAGAATCCAGAGAGTAAAACTGATTTGCTCAAGGCTGTTCAGCAGATGAGTAGCAGACAAAAAGCTGAAACTTACTTGACATTGAGATCCTGCTCTGTTTTTTTTTTAGATGATTTAAAAAAAATTTTATTTTATTTATTTATCTTTAGAGGGGAAGGGAAAGAGAGAGGGAGAGAAATATCAATGTATAGTTGCCTCTGGTGTGTCTCCTGCTGGGAACTGGCCTGCAACCCAGGCATGTGCCCTGACTGGGAATCGAACCGCAATCCTCTGGTTCACAGGCCTGCGCTCAATCCACTGAGCTACACCAGCCAGGGCCGCTCTGTTTTTTAATTGAATAAATTTGCCATGTAACCTTTTGTAAGTTTGTGTGTATACAGCATGGTGCACTTTACTTATACATTGTAATGTGATTGCTGATGTGGCAGCATTTATCACATTGTATTTTATAGTATTATATAACTGTATCATTATACTGACATTCAGATCTCTTGGTACCTGCTGTGTGACTTGAGGAAACAGAAGCTCTCTGTAAAAGACATAATGATACTCATCCAGCCCTGTCGGGGAAACTGAGAAAGGGTACAAGTAAAGCTTTGGCTGTTGTGACCTGACCCTCTCTGTTTTGGGACCTTGGGCTTATCCTATTGACTAGAAGGTGGCAGAGATCAGAGTGAGGGGGGCTCACCATTGCCTAGAGTTTGAGATCGGTTCACTGGGAGAGGCCCTGGATAGTGGTACACTCTGTACCCTTCCTCCTCCCCTAAGATTAGGCCAGAAGACCGGAGCCAAGTGGAAGGGTCAGCCTCTTTGAACTGTTTCTTTTCCAGGCCCAGACGAGAGTGAAACTGAACTACTTGGACCAGATTGCCAAATTCTGGGAAATCCAGGGCTCCTCCTTAAAGATTCCCAATGTTGAACGGCGGATCTTGGACCTCTACAGCCTCAGCAAAGTAAGAACAGGTTTTTCTCAAACTCCTTCCAACCCCACGCCTTAATAGCCTTGGTGTTCTGGAGGTTCCCTTGGCTTGGACGCTGGCTCTCTAGGCTGCGGTGGAAGGGGCACAGCCTGGTAGCACACAAGCCGTCATCAGAACTTCTGGGCGTCTCTTGCTGCAGTTTGCACCTTCGTGCTGGTGGTAGGAGGAGGGGCACCCCCCAGTGCAGTGAGGGGCTGGACTTGTCCTCATCGTGCTCTCTTCAGGCCTACTCCCTCATGTACATACACACAGCACATCCACGTCCCTTCCTGCTTGTCCTTGCAGATCGTGGTGGAGGAAGGTGGCTATGAAGCCATCTGCAAGGACCGTCGGTGGGCCCGGGTGGCCCAGCGCCTCAACTATCCACCAGGCAAAAACATTGGCTCCCTGCTACGCTCCCACTATGAACGCATCGTTTACCCCTATGAGATGTACCAGTCTGGAGCCAACCTGGTGGTAAGGATGCCAGGCCGGGGTGGAAGGAGGCTTCCTCTCCCAGACACAGATTTTCACACTTGCTCTTGTTGAGTCTGGTTCAGTGGACTGGAGGCCTGCGAGCTAGATTCCATTGTTTTCTAGCAGTGCTCATTCTCTTCCCACACTGCCCAGCGTCACTGATCCTGGAGTTACCAGCATGGCCAGCTGACCATCTGTTACGTGACAAGTTTTTAACCGGTAGAAGAATTCAGAGGAGGGAGAGGCCTTTGGGGCTGGAGAGGTCTGGGAAGAGATGGAATCTGATTTAGTTGGGGAAATCAGTGTAGGGGGAAGGTTGAAAGGAGGAATGGCATAAACAAAGGAATGAGAAGAATTCCCGAAGTATACGCTGGTGTCAGCGGTACAAACCAGTTGAGCAGGACCTGTCGGTGTAGGTCAGGAAGGCGCGACCACAGCTTTGGTTGCCACTGGGTGAGGGGAGACGGAAGTCCTTGCTGTTGGGGGCTGGGACCCCATGCCCTGACCTCTACCCCTTGTTTGTCCTCAGCAGTGCAACACACGTCCATTTGATAATGAGGAGAAGGACAAAGAGTACAAACCCCACAGCATCCCCCTTCGGCAGTCTGTGCAGCCTTCCAAGTTCAACAGCTATGGCCGGCGGGCCAAAAGACTGCAGCCCGATGTGAGTACTTCCCTTCTCCTGACTTAGGGCTGTAGGGTAGAGAGAGTGCACTCCCTCCCTCTGGCCAAGGCTCTGTTACCTGCTCTGCTCTCCTTTCTCCCAGTTCTCTAGTTCTGAACAGGAGTGGGCCTCTCTGAGTTCACTCTCGTTCTTCCCTCCACTCTCCACTGAGCTTCTGAGCTGGGTCTTGATCTGTCCATACAGTATCTTTTGTACGTGTTCCCTTTTTGCCTGCCTTGTTCTTTTCCTGACTCGCTCTGCTTATAGGGGCAGAACTCTTCTTTCTCTTTACATCTATATCCAAGCTTCAGGCAGAAAAGCTTACGTGCCAGGCATTCTTCTAGGCACTGGGAGTACAACAGGGAACAAGACAGACACTGTCCCTGGACTCACCAAAGCATGTCATTTAGCACATTGTATAAGTCACTGCCATTTATCGGTAGTGCCAGATACTGTTCGATTTCTTTTATTTATGTAATCACCAAACCCCCTAGTAACTTTAAGGTAGGAGTTAATATTCTCAATATCAGAGTTGGGGAAATGGGGATATTGTCTTAATTCATTTCTAAGAAAGGGCTGAGGAGGGAGTTCACTTACCCCCAGTATCCAAAAAGCAGCTCTGAATTCTTGCCCTGGCCCATCCATGCCTCGGCCCCTGGCGTAAGCTCAGGTGATACAGACTCTAAGCCATTGTCCTTTTAGGAGGGGAGGGGGCAGTCTGCCCAAGGTAGCGGTTTTGATTAATTTCTTTCTTTTTTTCCAGCCGGAACCCACGGAGGAAGACATAGAAAAGAATCCAGAGCTGAAGAAGCTACAGATCTATGGGGCAGGCCCCAAGATGATGGGCCTGGGCCTCATGGCCAAGGATAAGACTCTGCGGAAGAAAGGTGAGGCCTGCAAGGCTGGAGCAGCGTGAAGGATGGCCTCGCCTGGGGAGAGGAGGCGGGACCCTGATTGTTGGCCTGTATCTTAGCGCTCTGCTGCTCTCGCCCAGATAAGGAAGGGCCCGAGTGCCCCCCCACTGTAGTGGTGAAGGAGGAGACAAGCGGGGACATGAAGATGGAGTCAACCTCCCCCAAGACCTTCCTGGACAGCAAGGAGGAGCTGAGTCACAGCCCAGAGCCCTGCACCAAGATGACCATGAGGCTGCGGAGGAACCACAGCAATGCCCAGTTTGTAAGGACCCAGCCCTGACTTCCTCGTGCTTTGCTGCTTTTCCTTTCATCAGGCATTTCCCTAGCATGGCACTGGTTGCATTAAGTGCAAAAGTGGGCCTGGTGTGCCCTACCCTCAGGCCAACTCACACAGAAAAAAGAGCGAGAAAGGGTGGTCAAATACTGTCAACGTGAAGTGCAGAAAGGGTCCAGAGAAGACCAAGGGTCTAAAGAAGGAGACTACCTCTCTGTTGTTTCAGGATGAAGGCCAAGCTGCTTGTTACCATGCATGACGCAGCCCCTGCTGACCTCTAGCCTCATTCTCAGCACTGCCCCCTTCACTTCTCTGCCGTAGCCACACCGAACTACTCGTAGGTGTGTTCGTTGTTTCCTCGACACACCGTGCTCTTTGCTTCCCCATCCTTCGCACATGCGGTTTCTGCCCTGTGCACTCTGCCCCATTGCGTTTGCTTTCAGGTTTCAGTTTCAGGTGCTACCTTTTCAGTGGAATCCTTCCTTCCAGCTCTCCCTCTTCTCCAGCTGATTTGAGTGCTTTCTTTTCTAGGGCCCCATAGTACCCTTTATGGGCCACTGTTGGTAGTTTCTACCCTGCCTGATAATTTTTACAAACCCATGTCTCTGGTGTACTTGTGCCTTTAGAAGGCAGATGCCGTGTCACGTTCATCACTGTCCTGCAGAGTCCGTTACACTGTAGAACACATAAGTGTTCGGTAAGTGTTTATCGAACAAATAAAAATGGGAGATTCAAGATTGAATGCTAAAGACTCTGCTTTCACAACTCTACCAGTTCATTTGGGGAGACGGTGCGTGCATGCAGGTAAACTCCCGAGCTAGCATGAGCAGCCTACCCAGGGCTGAGAGTGATGGAGCTAGCAAGCACTGCAGGTTCCCAGTGGAAAGCTCTGCGGACCTGGGTCCTTTCCAGAGGGTCTGCTGTGTGAAGGCTGCATGGGGACTTGATGGGTAACTGCTGCCTCCCTCCCCTGGCAGATCGAGTCGTATGTATGTCGGATGTGTTCCCGAGGGGACGAGGATGACAAACTCCTGCTGTGTGATGGCTGTGATGACAATTACCATATCTTTTGCCTGCTGCCTCCTCTGCCTGAGATTCCCAAGGGTGTCTGGCGGTGCCCAAAGTGTGTCATGGCGGTAAGGCCTTCCCTAACCACAGTCTGTGTCTGCCTCATAGGGTGTCCTTGCCCTCCTTCATTTGGCATTACTGAGGGCAGCCACCCAGCTCAGCCACAGTTGTATGTTTCGGGCCCCTGGGATGGGGCTAGTCTGGGTAGAGCTTTGGGAAAAGGAGGAGGAAGAGGAGACTCAGCCTTTGCTGTGTCCTGTGGGAGCTCCCAGACTACCTGGGGAGGTGAGAGCCCCGATTAGACAGACTCTGTACTGAAAT
Source organism: Sturnira hondurensis (assembly GCF_014824575.4). Taxonomy (NCBI): domain Eukaryota; kingdom Metazoa; phylum Chordata; class Mammalia; order Chiroptera; family Phyllostomidae; genus Sturnira; species Sturnira hondurensis. The sequence continues at coordinate 140,457 of NW_028086142.1, read as the reverse complement.
GCTGAATTGTGTGTTTGAAACTCAAAAATGTAGAAGTTCTGAGGAGAGAAAAATGACTAAGGGTAGGTGTCAGGATTGAGGTTTAGAGGATAGGAATAAGAAGAAAAAAATTGTTCTTTTGATTTCCGAGTTTTTTATTCTTTGTTTTTTTTAGAAAGCTTGGAAAATAGACAAATAATCTATCATCTCACCACCTAGAGACAACCATTGTTAATAGTCTGGTATATTTTCTTTTCATCTTTTTGTTGTCGCATATATACATATACATATATATATATCTTTAACAAGTTTGGAGTCTTACTACCTATTTTCATTTGTTATTTTATAATCATTTTCTATATTTTGAAGTTTATTCATGGGTATGGTTTTTCTTATAGGGGGTCCATCGTATGGGTAAAATATTTATTTGCTTTCCTTCTGTTGTGATAATTTAGTTGGTTTGCAGTGATGCAGTATCTTACTAGAAAAGGTAGGCAGGAGTTCTAGGCTGGGGAACAGTGGGACTGCGGAAGCAAGGGTATGTGGGGAGGGTGTTCCTAGTGCAAAGGGGGGCCGTAAGGAGAGGAGCTGAAGCAGCAGTGGGGGCTGAGAGGCCTGGAAGGTCTGCCAGGTCTGTTCCATGAGCTTCCAGCCTTCATCCAAATGCTCAGTGCGCATCTCTTTTTCTCTCTGGGTTTCTGGGAAACAGGTGTTGAGAGTCTCTCTAGCCTTAGGGATGCAGCGGTGGTTGTAGAGACCAGGTGTGCATGTGCACACACAGGCACGTGCACACAGATGAGGGAAGAGAGCAGGGCAGTGTGTAATGAATGGGCTCTGGATGGTGGAGATTCTTTTGGGGAAGTGTTTGAATAGCAACAGTATTGTGAGCAGCAAAGACTGTCACTTGTGCTTGGCTCTATAAGTAGTTGCGGGCCAGTGGACCAGTTAACATTTTCAGGCACGAGGAGAGTGTGTGTCTGACTCTGGGGCACATAACAGCTGTCATCTAAAACCATGAATGTAGGTACCAAGTTAGGTCAACCCACATCCAGTCTTCTGAGACAATCTGCAAAACAGTGTAGGGTTTGGCACCGTAAAAGCTAGTGCCTATGTTTCCCCTACTTCCAGATAGTACAGTATTCACTGCCCATTTCCCAGGCCCGTCATTCCAGTCTGAGCATAAAAGAGCTTTCCTAAACACCCTGTGTAAACTCATATTTTAGCTCAAGAGCAAAAATGGTGGCAGAAGACCATAGGGTAGTATATGTAAGTCAGAGCCCACGGTTTAGATAGTAAAGTCCTAAAGGAAGAGAAGAGCAAACGCATGGTAGCAAGCATGTGGGAAATGAAAAAACTAAGCTGAAGTCCTAGGAGAAAAGGTGGAGCTATTAAATGAGGCCTGCCTCAGGAGCCTTGAGTGCAGACCTAGGGCTATTTTCCCTCCCTGCTCCTACCCATATTCCAGCTCTGCTTTTGAGGCTTCTCCACCTCTTTGCCTCTGCCTTGGTGACATGTTCTCCTTTGGGTTTCAGGAGTGTAAGCGCCCCCCCGAAGCCTTTGGCTTTGAGCAGGCTACCCGGGAATACACTCTGCAGAGCTTTGGCGAGATGGCTGACTCCTTTAAAGCCGATTACTTCAACATGCCCGTGCACGTAGGTGATGGAGGGCTGGGGTAGTGTCAGGGCTAGGGTCGTAGGTGTTGGCGTCTTCTGGTCGTAGCTCTCCTGGGTCAGTGGGGCTAGGATATGATGGGCCACAGTCATTCGCTACCCCTGTTCCCCAGATGGTGCCCACAGAACTTGTGGAGAAGGAGTTCTGGCGGCTGGTGAATAGCATTGAGGAAGATGTGACGGTCGAGTATGGGGCTGACATCCATTCCAAAGAATTTGGCAGCGGTTTCCCTGTGAGCGACAGTAAGCGGCACCTAACCCCTGAGGAAGAGGTGAGTGGATAATTCAGGGTTATACGTCAGCCCTGCGAACCTAGGCAAGTCATTGAGTGTCTGGAGGACCCAGTGGCTCTGTTGGATGCAGATCATTATGCCTACCATTTGTGGTTGCGGAGGGGTTTAGGTGGGATGATGTGTGCGGAAAGAACACAGCATAGGACTGGCAGGGCATCTCCTGTCATGAGGTTGGCTGTTTGCTTGCCTGGAAAATGGGGATAGTATCTACCTTACACATTTGTTACATGGATGCAGTGAGAAGGTGTGTGAAATGCCTAGTAGCAGGGTGCTTGGCTTGTTCACAAGAGGTTCAGGGACTGAGATTGAGTGTGCAGGACAGAGTGGGAGCCTGGGCCTGCCTGAAGAGAATGGTGCCTTCTGGGCAAAGCAGGGTCTTTTAACTTGCCAGTAGTTTGGTGGGCAGGTATCTGCCAACCTCCCCGAAATTGAATTGAACTGAAATTTTGTGGGGAGAAGAATCCTTAGATGTTTCAGAAAGATCCGTGACCTCAAAATTAAGGTTTCCTGGGCTAAAGACCTCAGCTCCTTATCGAAAGCCTCATCTCCTTTCCGCAAATGCTTGGCTCGGCAGGAGTACGCTACCAGTGGCTGGAACCTGAATGTGATGCCGGTGTTGGAGCAGTCCGTGCTGTGCCACATCAACGCGGACATCTCCGGCATGAAGGTGCCCTGGCTCTATGTGGGCATGGTCTTCTCGGCCTTTTGCTGGCACATTGAGGATCACTGGAGTTACTCCATCAACTACCTCCACTGGTGAGTGGGACCCTGGGGAGCCAGGAAGCAGGGTGGACTCCTCCAGGACCACGGGTGTGACCACTCTATATGTCCCCTTTCCACTTGGACAGGGGTGAACCAAAGACTTGGTATGGGGTACCCTCGCTTGCAGCAGAACATTTGGAGGAGGTGATGAAGAAGTTGACACCTGAGCTCTTTGATAGCCAGCCTGACCTCCTGCACCAACTTGTCACCCTCATGAATCCCAATACCCTCATGTCCCATGGTGTGCCGGTGAGTGCCCAGGAAACAGGGACAAGGGGTAGGAATGATGTTAGTGACGTCCTTTGTAGTGGTGGTAGTGGTCCTTGTCTGGAACCCACCCCTCCCCGCTTTCTCATCCCCATTGTATCCTAACCGGGCTGTCAGTTTGACAACTCAAACAGAGACCCAAAATAACAGCAGTTAGAGGTGCAGCATGATGGTGAGCTGTCGGTCGTATGTTTGAAGGCCACACCTTAGGAACGGCTTCTTATCACATCTGCATTCCAGCCAGGGCAAGAGGGACATGACGGAAGGACAGAGCGAGACAGGTCTCCTTACTTGGAAGGGCAGACATCATTTCCAGTCATTTCCTGTTAGTCACAACTTACTCACATGGCCACATTTAGCTGCAGGGAAGATTGGAAAATGTCACTTTTGTTCTGGATGGTTACGTATCAGCTACAGATCGGAGGTCTTGTTGTTATGAAAGAAGGTGAGAGAATATTGGGATAACTAGCAGTCTCTGCCAGACTCCTCATACTGTAACCTCGGAGCAGTGGGTAGGTCTTTTTACTTAACAGGTCAGCAGTTGGTGGTAATTATTTTGCAGTGTGTAAGTCTGTCAAATCAAAATGTTGTATGCCTTAAACTTAACAATGCTTTATATCTCAGTAAAGCCACGGGGAGGAAAAAGTAACCTTTAAAAAAGTGCTAATATCTTTCAACGTTTAAAAAGAGTTGAACCCAGAGTCCTGGCTCATACTATCCTCCTCTGTGGCCCTCTCTTACCCTATAAAATGTTTTGGTGAGTGTATAACCTGGCTTACCTGTAAGATGCTTTATATTCCTGGGAATTTCCAGCATTGATTAGCATCAGCTAGTTTTCTAGGGTGAATCTTAAAATAGCCCAGTCAGCAGTCCTGTGGGAACAGGGATTAGTACATTCACCACCTCTGCTTTGAGTCTTATTCTGTACTCCACCCCCACCCTCACCTGCCCTGCCACTTAGTCTTATGCAGGGGCTATGATCGGCGGTGAGTACATGTGAACTGATGTCTCCTTGAGATCTCGGGACTTCTGTACAGTAAGGCTTTGGACTGGGTCAGTGGTTCTCACCTGAACGTTTTCTTGCCTTAACCTTCTTTTGATATACTGTATACTCTTTTGAGTAATATTTTTATTATGCATTTTAGTGGTATTTAACCAGGGGTTGAGATATTGAGGGAATTAGAGGAAACATTTTACACATTTTACAGCAGTTTGGGCAACCTTGTTCCACTTAGAGGTGGAGTGTCGTTTTCCATGGCCACCTCGTTCCATTTATGAGTTCCGGGAGTTGAGGTGTCGAGATGATCAAGGGCCCTTCCACTTCTCTGCTCAACTAGACATTGGGTCTGGCCTTTCCTTAAACCTGGCCTACAGTGTCAAGGTAAAGTGTGAGAGTAGAGGAGGGTTCTCCCTAAGGATTCAGGCAGCTAGGATGCATATATAGGTAGCTGTTTACTCTTGACCTCTTTTTGAAAAAACTTTATCATAGACTTTTAAACGTGTGCTCTTTGCTTCCACAGCATTTGTCTTGCTTGTGGCAGTATCCCTCAATGCAAGACATCTGTGATTTTCATAGTTTTGTGTTGGCAGGCTGCAGTTTAGCCAGTTGGAGGTCTCCCAGAGCTATCTTTAGCCTGGCCCCCCCTTCCTCTTTGGTGAGAAGAAGGCCATTTCTTTTTATAGATATATAGTATAAGTATTATTTTCGTTGTAAAAGAAACATGCCCCCTTCTCAAAAAATGGAAATAGGTATTTATTTCCTTCACATTTTATGTTTTGACCTGTTGTTTTTCTGTGTAAATTTTGACATAGCAATAATCAGTGTGTGGTCTAGAACAGCACTGCCCAGGTTGGTGGCCACCGAGCACGTGAAGCATGGCTGGTCCTAACTGAAATGCTAAAAGTGAAAGCACACGTTGAATTTCAAGACTTAGTACAAAACAAACAGAATAAAATACCTCACTAATACTTTTGTGTATCAAATACACATTGAAATGATAATATGCTATATTAAGTTAAATAAGATATGTTGGAATTAATTATACCTGTTTTACTTTTTAAATGTGGTTACTAAAGAATTTTAAAGAGCCTATGTGGCTGGCAGTATTGGAGAGTGCTAGTCTAGAATGATTTTCACTTTTTTGCTACTAACTATTTATAATCACCTTTAAAAAAAATACCAAGTCAGCCCTGGCTGGTGTAGCCCAGTGGGTTGAGCGCCGACCTGCAAACCAAGAGGTTGCCGGTTCATTTCCCAGCCTGGGTTGCGGGCCAGGTCCCCGGGGGTGGCTCACAAGAGGCAAACACACATTGATTTATCTCTCCCTCTCTTTCTCCTTCTCCTTGCTCTAAAAATAAATAGATAAAATCTTTTTAAAAAAGTCTTTTAAAATACAGCTTCATTGCAGTATAATTTACATACTGTAGACTTCACACATTTTAAATGTACAGTTCAGCAAATTTACAGAGTTGTGCTACCAGGGTCCAGTTTTAAAACATTTCCATAACCCCAAAAGTTACTTCATACCTTTTTGCAGTCACTCTCCATTCCAACCCCCTAGTTTCAGGCAACCACTAATTTGCCTTCTCTCTGTACAGATCTGCCTTTTGTAGATAGTTCGTATAAATGGAGTAACATGTGGTCTTTTGTGTCTGGCTTCTTTCACTTTGGTTACAGTTATCGAAGTTGGTCCATGTGTATCCTGCGTCAGAATTTCATTCCTTTTTATAATGGAATAATTTCCCATTGGATGGGTATACCAGATTTCGTTTATCCCGTCACTAATGGACATTTGAGTCATTTTTTTTGAACAGCTGCAGAAAGTGAGGAGAGCTTTTTAAAATGACTACATAGGAAACAGTAAAGGGACATTGCCAAATGAAGGGGCAGGTTGAGATAAAGAATCAGCAGCATTAGGTTCTGTTTCTGGCTCTGCTACTTGAGGCTTCTCTGGGACTTAGTTTTCACATCTATAAAATTAAGGCTAGAACTAGATCATTCAACAAGTATTTCTGGAACTCTGTCTATGTGCTGCAAGGCCTCTGGTCATCACCCTGAAGGTGAATAAACCAGCCCCTGCCTACGGGCGTGCACTGATGGGTGGAGGACAGAGGAGAGGCAGTGGGATAAAAGTCACCTCACCTCTTCTGCTAGAGGTGCTGCAGAAGAACAGGTTGGGTCGTTAGGAAGGGAGGTGAGGTGGTCGAGCGAGCCTTTGTAGCAGTGACTCTGGGAGGAAGAGGAAGAATTTGTTTGTCTGGCCATGGCTTCATCATGTGGCCATGGGGTTCAAGCGAGGGCTTCTCGATAGGGTCAGATTTGCAAACTAATTCTAGTGGTTGGTAATGGGGCCCAGTGCAATAATACAGGCAAGAAATGCTAATGTTAAAAAAAAAAAAGAAAGAAAGAAATGCTGATGTTGTCTCCAAGTAAGGATGTATTTGAGGAGAAAATGTATTGGAGGTGGGAATTGATGCATGAGCCAAATAAATGTTTAGAGGTTTTCACCAATGGAAAGATGCGGTATTGTTAGGATGTTCATGCTCTCCACATTAATCTAGAATCCTAGCAGGGGAATCATTGAGTTGAAGGGTATAAACATCTTAGGTTCTTGATAGGTATTGGCAGTTTTGTCTTCTAGAGAGTAAAGGTTATTGGTCCCCTTATTGACACTTGAACCTATTTCACTTTGTCTTTATCAGCATAGAATATTCGTCTTAGGAAACTTTGTGAGACTTCTTGGTAAAGATGGCGAATTAAACATATGCATGGATAGTTCCATTCTGTAGTGAAACTCCACTAAAATGGCACAAAAGGTTTTTTTAAGGTCAAAGAACAGAGATGGATAAATAAGAGAGAAGACAATGATAAACAAAATGCTCAGAATTAGAAAACAGATAAGAAAACTCATTGTTAAACCAGTACTGGTACATCTGAGGACCCACCTGATTTAAACCTCAGAATCCCCTCAGGGTTTAGTAGTTGGTGGCACCAGGCATTCTGGGGGTGAAGAAGAATGAGTGAAAATAAGGAGTGGTTCGTATCTATATAAGAAGCTGTGAGATACCCTCCCATGCTGGGCAGCTGGAAAGGTGACCCTCACTCTAGCAAAAGACTAGAAATTTACTTTTGAAGAGGTTAAAGTAGATCTCTGGGTTGAGGTCTTCTAGGTACAGTGGAAGGTGGGGGTACAGTGAAGATAGTGGAACTCGTTACTGTGTACATACGAGATGCTGAGGTTCCCAGCTGTATTCTTCCACTTGGCTCTCAGAACACTGACAGACCTTTTTCCTTCAGGCAAAAAATGGGAGATTTGGGGGAACCTGGCCCAAAAGGAAAGATCTAGAGTTTCCCACACTACATGGCTCAGCCAGATCGCCCTACAGTGAAGCTCACAGTTGACAGACTTCACCTATATATATTCAGAGTTTCTATTCCTTTTTTTTGTTTCTTAAATATAAGTAGCCACAAATTAACATAACCAAGAAAACTAGAAAATAGAACCAAACAGGGAAAGAAGCAACTTTGAGAAACAGCATAGGCAGGGAGAAGTAAACTTTAAAAAGTAAAGGAAAAGAAACCTCATTAATATATCTTCAGAGATGAATATATATTGTAAACATGAAGTAAGAACAAATACTATTTTCAAAGACCAGAGAGAAAAAGCTCTTGGAAATTAAAATTATGCTAACAAAACTAAAAAAAAGTTTTTTAGAAAGGTTAGAAGATGAATAATTAAGGAACTCCCCCCCCAAAAAAAAATAGAATAAAAAGATAAAAATGAGAAAATGCAGAAAAAAGGGAATTTGTTTAGGAGGCTTAATATTCAAATAGTAGGAGTTCTGAAAAGAAGATAGATAAAAACTGAAAGGATCAAATCATTAATGAAATTATTCAAGAAAATTTCCCAGAATTGACAGACTGTGTTTCTAGAAGCAAAGGGCCTACCCAGGACACGAATGAAAATAGATTCACACCAAGGTATATTCAGTGGATTTTTCATATCAAACACTGGGACCAGCAAACTCTACAAGCTTCCTGAGAGAGAAGACAGGTTTAATTCAAAGCATTAGAAATCAGAATGGCTTTAGACTTTGCCAAAGCAACACTGGAATCTAGAAGATTAGAGCCATGCTTTCAAAACTATTTTCAACTTAAAATTCTAAATGCAATCAAAAGGGGAAAAACAAGCTGTGTGCTCAAGCACAGCAAATGGATAAACAAGGGAGGAAAAACACGGGGTCTGGAACACAGGAGGTGCTTCGTGGGGGAGCAATGGTCCCGGGAGGACAGCTGGGCCAGACCAGGACAGATTGTAAGGCTGTATGACAGTCTGTTACAGAAAGGTGAAAACTGACAGTAGAGTTGGACACTTGTCCAAAAAGTGGGGGTTACATTACTAATACATGCATAGAAAAGCAAATTGAGAGGTAGGCTGTTACTACGGAGACATGTTATTTATTCAGTGTTAAGGTAAATGCCAAAATAATGGGAAGAGGTGAAAGTGATCGGCTCCGGGGAGTGGCAGGCCCTGCTGACTTTGTAACAAACCTTGTAGAGAACCCTTTGGCTTTCCAAATTTACATACAACTGATAAAAAAATAGTTATTAATGAAAAAAACCTTGGCTAGATTAATGAAAGCCGATATTCTAAATCTTTATAAAAATTACTAGTGAAGTTGAAATAGTTTGGTATGTGTGTTTTTTACTCAAATTTTCCTGTCACCTGTCAACTCAAAACTTTGACAGCAGAGACCAGTGGTACTTCCTTTCAGAGTTTGAGGGTCTGGGAATCTATTGTCAGACTGCGTTCCCTGGGGCTTTCTCTTGTCTCCTTAAGAACCCTGCACTTGCATCAGGTTTCTGCAGACTGGAAACCCTCTGTCTCAGTGACTTTGGCCTTCCTTCCTCAGGTGGTCCGCACAAACCAGTGCGCAGGAGAATTCGTCATCACCTTCCCTCGTGCTTACCACAGTGGCTTCAACCAAGGCTACAATTTTGCCGAGGCTGTCAACTTTTGCACTGCTGACTGGGTGAGTGTGGAGTGGGGTGGGCTGGAAGGGAAAGAGCAGGAGGGCTACAGGGGAGCTGAGGCACCGTGGCCTCCAAACTTGGCCCCACTCAACTTTGAACCTGTCCACAGTTGCCAGCTGGGCGCCAGTGCATAGAGCACTACCGCCGTCTCCGTAGATATTGCGTCTTCTCCCATGAGGAGCTCATATGCAAGATGGCTGCTTGCCCAGAGAAGCTGGACCTGAACCTGGCGGCAGCTGTGCATAAGGAGATGTTCATCATGGTGCAGGAGGAGCGGCGTCTCCGAAAGGCTCTGCTGGAGAAGGTGAGTGGTGGGGAAGGTGCCCTGGGTCAGGCACCCTAGCATGGCGGAGGTGGGGGAGGAAGGGGCCGCCTCAAGAAGTAGATGTAGCGTCTATTCTTGGGAAATAACTAAAATGACTAGATGCATTTGAATGGGGAACCACATTCCATTCTGCTCCACCACTTACCGACACCCGCAAGCAAGTTAATTTACTTCACTGAATGTCAGTATCCCTGCCTGAAAAATTGGGATTATAATAGTGCTTATGTTTTGAATAGTTGAGTGGATTTAGATGTTCATTAAGTAGTGGAGCTATAACAGGTGCTAGTATACTTGCTGTTATTATTTAAATAACCCAACAAAGCCAACTGACTTGTGGATTAACTGGACAACCTTTTCAAGTTACTTAACCTCTCGTGGTCTCATTTTCCCACTCTGTGAAATGGAAATAAATACTTAACTTGCAAGGCAGTAAAGCTTAAATAAGGTGATTTATGTCAAAGCATCTGTTACTGCACTAGCAGTGTAGCAGCCGCTGTTACTGGGAATGTTAGTATAGGAAGAAAATGAAGCGTGGAACATTTCCTTGGAAATGCCATTTTATTACATTCAGATGATGTAGCAGCTCGCACTAAGGGACTGTTACCAAGTAGAAGGCAGTCCTCCTTGAATAGATTTCTCATAAGCAGGTGTCCGTTGTGTGTGCAGATGAATGTAGTTCAGCTGCCTTCTTAAAGCTCCCCGCTTGCCCAGTTAGGGAATTATGTAAGTTAGAGCCCTCCATAGGATTACAAAGGAATGCTAGTCCTGAGGGATCCCTTGCTGCCCATTTAGGGAAACACTTTCTTATTTTAAAGCTCGGTTACAACTCTCCTATGAGCATGGGCTGTAATGAGAATTGCAGTAAGAATAAGTGTTGGAAGGCTGGGGCCTGTCAGTCTGTGGCATTCATTGGTGAGCCCCTGAGCATTTCCAGGCATCATTTTCTCTCTCTTCAGTACTGTTACTAAATGATGGCCCTGGGGCCATGCCAGCCTATAGAAAAAAGCCAAAGCAAGGTGGGAAGACTAGCCACTCTCATCCTGTCATTCAGGTTTCTCTACACTGGCCTTTACCTTAGAGAATGGTTCTGGATCCCCAATCTTGAAATTCTGTAAAAGACTGTGTGTGTGTGTACATGTGTACACTTTTCTGGGGAGAGGGCTCATAGTTGGCATCCGATTCTCAGGGGAGTCCACGGTCCGAAAATACTTCGGGGACGTCCTTGGAGCATTCTCTGCCTTCAGTCACAATCGACTGCAGTCAGACTCTCACACTGGGCTAAGTTAGGAACCCTCTCTCTGAGACTTAGTGTCCTCCATCCTCCTTAGTGAAATGAGATAGGCCTGTGAAATGGGGATTTGTATCTGAAAATCACAGCTAATAACAGTAAATACTTGATGAGTGCTTTTTTCCCCCTGTAGTCACTATACTGTACATTAGAGCCCCAAAACTTACTAATCTTATAACTTTGACCTAACGTATCTCCTCATTTCCTGTTCCTCCCAGGCCCCTGGCAATCACCAGTCTACTCTGTTTCTATGAGTTAAGCTTCTTTAAATTCTTCAAATAAGTGATATCCTACTAGTATTTCTCTGCTACTTTCATTTCGTATACTGCTCTCAATATCTATGTTGTCACAAATGGCAGGATTTTCTTCTTTTGCATAGCCGAATAGTATTCTATTGTGTATGTATCATCTTTTTTTCTTTTTAACAATTTATTTTTATTTATTTAATATTTTATTTATTAATTTTCAGAGAGAGGGCAAGGGAAGGAGAAAGAGGGAGAGAAATATCTATCTTCTGCCTCTCATGTGCTCCCTACTGGGGACCTGGCCCGCAACCCAGGCATGTGCTCTACCTGACAGGGAATTGAACCAGCAACCATTAGGTTCATAGGCCGGCACTCAGTCCACCGAGCCACACCAACCAGGGCTCTTATTATTATTTTTTTAATTTTATTTTAAAAAATAGTTGACATAACACGATTATATTAGTTTCAGATGTCTAACATAGTAGCAGTCATTTATACCTACATGTTAGGAAGTGATCACCTCGGGCAGTCTAGTGCCCATCTGTCACCATACATAGTCGTGGTGTTATTGACTGTCCAGGGCGGCCGAAAGTAGGTTTACAGTTGTGAGTGTGCAGAACACAGACTTTTTTCTTATATTACTATTTATTAATTATTGCATTATTTACTTGTGTTACGACTGTAGACCTACTTTTGCCCACCCTGGCTTTCCCTGTGCTGGACAGTGCGTCCCTGTGACTTACTCTGTACTTGGCAGTTCGCGCCCGTCCCCCACACGCGCTCCCATCTGGCAACCATCGCTTTGTTTTCTGTAGCTATGAGTTTGTTTCTGTTTTGTTTTGTTGATTTGGTTTGTTTTTTAGATTCCGCGTGTAAGCGAAATCATGTGCTATTAGTTTTTCTCTAACTCATAACAACCCAATGAGGATGATACCATTATCTCCATTTTACAAGATGGGGAAACTGAAACCTGGAGAGGTTTAAATAATTTATTCAAGATCACACAGCTAATAAACGGCCAAGTGGGATTTGTAACGGCACTGGACTCATATCGTATGCAGAGGTTAGGTGTTAAAGTCAAAATAGAAGATAAAAACTGTTAAGAATCAAAATGTCCTTTTAAGACCCCTAAAATTGCCTATAGTGGTAGCATTGTCTTTCGATTGCTCCCGCAAGCCAGTTGGTCCTCCATTTTTGAAATGGATTGTTTTTTCTTCGTCTGAGCAACAGATGAAGTCATCGTTTAGGTTTAGAAGCCATGTTAAAAAAAAAAAATATATATATATATATATATATATATATACACATATATATATATATATATATATATATATATATAGTATCTTTAACAGTGGACATGGGCACATAGTTTTATTTCTGTAACTTACGTATGTGTACGCGGTGTGGCCTGCCTCTAGCTGCTCTCACACCTTGCCACCTCTCTGGTGCCTTGGTCCACCACTTTCCTTACCTTCTCCTAGGCAAAAGGCCCTTTCAGCTGATCTGAATGTTACCTAATTTTTCTTCTGCTCTGCCCACACTGATTTTTCCCCTGGGTCATCTGATTCCCTCTGCTGTGAAAGTCTGGACTTCCTAGCGTCCGTGTGCTTCTCGAAGCTTGGTCTCCCCCACGGCTCTCAGGACAGATTTGTTTCTAACGTGGGGCTCAGTAGTGGCTGAGGTGTGGGTTTCCGCGGCCCTGTTCTGGTTCCGTATAATGTGAGTGGGTCGAATGCCCCCAGGGCATCACGGAAGCTGAGCGAGAAGCTTTTGAGCTGCTCCCGGATGATGAGCGCCAGTGCATCAAGTGTAAGACCACATGCTTCCTCTCGGCCCTGGCCTGCTACGACTGCCCAGACGGCCTTGTCTGCCTTTCTCACATCAATGACCTCTGCAAGTGCTCCAGTAGCCGGCAGTACCTGCGGTGAGCAGGGGGCCTACCTGGAGGAAGTGGGCTGAGGAGGGAGATGCAGAGCTGGGCCAGAGGTGCTCTTCCCTGCCCTCTTCCTCCAGGTATCGGTACACCTTGGATGAGCTCCCTGCCATGCTACATAAGCTGAAGGTTCGGGCTGAGTCCTTTGACACCTGGGCCAACAAAGTGCGAGTGGCCCTGGAGGTGGAGGATGGGCGGAAGCGCAGTGAGTGATGGGGGGGACAGAGGGACTCCACAGGCAAGTTCTACTCCCTTTTCTTCTGTGCCCCCCACCCTCTTCCTCTGCATTTACTCAATGCTGCCTACTCCTTGCTGCTCTCGTTCTCTCTCCAGGCCTGGAAGAGCTGAGAGCACTCGAGTCTGAAGCTCGTGAGCGGAGGTTTCCTAACAGTGAGCTGCTGCAGCGACTGAAGAATTGCCTGAGTGAGGCAGAGGCTTGCGTGTCCCGGGCTCTGGGACTGGTCAGCGGCCAAGAGGCAGGGTATGGCAGCACGAAGTGTCAGGCACAGGTAGCCTGTTGAGACAGCACCTAGGGAAAGTACTACAAGAGCGGACTTTGAGCGCCATTGGGCAGACACCGTCAGTAGGAAGCTGATCAGTACGGAAGCGCGAGGTGGCCTCGGAGGTGTTGGGGAGGGCAGAGAAACCAGGCAACGAGAATGGAGCGGAGTGTTTCGGTCCTAAAAAAGCTAGAAATGTTTCTTTTTATCAGTACCTGGAGCAGGTTTCGGACAGGCTGAGGGATTTGTGGGCAGGGAGGAGTTGTGGAAGGTTTAGGAGCAAGAAGAGGACAGAGAAAGAAGCACACACCTGACCCCACAGAGTTCACAGCAGAGGATGGATTGAAAAATCCAGCTTCTCTTACCATCAGTTAATTTCTTAGCGCCCCCTTTCTGAAATATATCCTATATTCTTCTCTGCTAATTCTTTCCCCTCATCGTATGACTGCGCTTGCATCTTAGAACTTCCCTCTCCCTGGGCAGCTGTAGGGGAGCTGTCCGGCATGAGAGATCAAGGAGGAAAGGTGTGAGCAGAGTGGGTCTTAGCACAGACATGGAAGGAGGAGGGGGACTGGGTTCCAACCCAAAATTCCACCTGTGAAACTTCATAGTCCCCACAGGGTAGCTGGTCTGCAGATGACCCTGGCTGAGCTCCGGGCCTTTCTGGAGCAGATGAACAACCTGCCTTGTGCCATGCACCAGATCGGGGATGTTAAGGTAAGTAGAGGCGGACTCAGAGTGCTGCTGAGTGACCAGGAGGGTGGAGGGACCCGAGCAGCAGGCCACCTTTGGCTCCCTTAAAAAGTGTCAAGTATTTAAGCAAGGCAGGTTGTGCATAGAAGGAAATAATGGGAGGTAGGAGGCAAAGGGTCTTGTGACTGCCTCCCAGAAATGGGGTTTGAGGGACGGGCGGCCAGGGTGTGAGTACAGGATGCAGAGTCAAGGGAAGGGTTCCTGGCGGCGGGGAGAGAGGGAAAGGGGGAAGTAATGAGGATGTGTGTGTGGGCCTGGGAAGCCGAGTCATGACGTTCGGAAAGGTAGAGAAATGGGACAGAGAAGGCTGTGGACACTGGTGGGAGTGAGGGGTTTGTGAGCAGGGAGGGTGTCCTGGTCCTGTCCGTCGGAGTTCTCTGGGGACACACGGCACAGACCACTGACCAGCCCCTATTAAGAATCTGAGGGGTGGGGCCCAGGAATCTGCATTTTTAACAGATTCCCCAGGGAATTTGTAGGCAGTGAGTGTTAGGAACCAGTGTTGGGGCATGGCAGAGGAGGAGAGCCCAGTCCATGTTAGGGTCTCCCCCCAAATACTCAAGGGTGAGAAGGTAGGTGGGGTAAGGGGGTCTGGTGGTGGGGGAGAGTGGGCGCAGCTGAAGACTTTGTTCTGCATCTGTGTCCTGGTAGGGTATTCTGGAACAGGTGGAGGCCTACCAGGCTGAGGCCCGTGAGGCCTTGGCCGCACTACCCTCCAGTCCAGGGCTACTGCAGTCCCTGTTGGAGAGGGGGCGGCAGCTGGGGGTGGAGGTGCCCGAGGCCCAGCAGCTCCAGCGGCAGGTGGAACAGGCGCGATGGCTGGATGAGGTGAAACGCACGTTGGCCCCCTCAGCCCGAAGGGGCACCCTGGCTGTCATGCGGGGACTGTTGGTCGCGGGTGCCAGTGTAGCCCCTAGTCCTGCTGTGGATAAGGCCCGGGCCGAGCTGCAGGAGTTGCTGACCATCGCTGAACGCTGGGAGGAAAAGGCCCACCTCTGCCTAGAGGCCAGGTAAGTGCAGCCTCTTCTCCTCCTGCCCCCCCCCCCTCCGGCCCTACTTCAACCTTCAGTCTTTCCTGGAGGAGCTGAAGATGATCCCCATGGGTGGCCTTGGACACCAAGATTCTCCTTCCCCTTTTTGTTCCCTAGCTCGTATTTTTTTTTTTTAACTCTACACACACAGAAACAGAGATGGACAGATACGGAAGTGTATGGGAGACTAGCTCTGCAGGCTGACGTGTCCCCACACATGAGCACAACCACCAACAGGCAGATGGACAGATGTCGGTAGACATTACTCACAGGGCAGCCTGACGAACTGCAGCACAGGATGACTGCTTCAGCTTGTGTGCGTAGGGCACTGCCAGCAGGCTGGCGGGCAAGCAGAGGCCCAGGGGCTCTGTCAGAAGTTGGGTGTGTGTGGTCTGGAGTGAGCAGTGACTGACTGGCAGCCACCCGTAGGCAGGATACGTGCAAGTAGGCCCATGTGGCGGCCCCAGGGGCTCATGCCGACGCATCTGAAGGTCAGGCCGGGTTTCTGCTCGGGCAGACTGCCCCAGACTGAGGCCTCTTTTTTCCCCAACTTTTAGGCAGAAGCATCCACCAGCCACCCTCGAGGCCATAATCCGTGAGGCAGAAAACATCCCTGTTCACCTGCCCAACATCCAAGCTCTCAAGGAGGCTCTTGCTAAGGCTCGGGCCTGGATTGCTGATGTGGATGAGATCCAAGTGAGGACCCTGTTGTTCCCTCCACCCTGGACCTTCAGTCCAACCAGGAGAGATGGCATACATCGGGTTGGGTTGGATTGGTTGGGATTGGCTAGAGAGAGGAACGGGGCATGGCACATTGTGAAGAGGCAAAATGTGCTTAGTGAGCAGCGTCAGGAGAGGTTAGGAGGCTGGTCTGAGGGAAGAGAGGATGCCGGTGAGGGCGAGAATGGCGGGGGCAGGGAGTAGAAGAAGCAGACCCCAACTAAATAACTTGTCTGGTGGTCCTAGAGACTGACAGGATACCTGGGGGCTGAGCCAGTGGATGTAGGAGCTGTGGGGTAGAGCCCAGTGGGTGCGCCCGTTGTAGGATGATCCCTGTTTTGTTTTGTTTTCCTCAACGCCACAAGTCCGTTTGATCTTCCCGGCTCAAGGCCGGGCATGGAGCAACGTCAGTAGGTGTTGGCGTGTTGAATTGAGCTTTCTATTGCCCCTGTCCCAGAATGGTGACCACTACCCCTGCTTGGATGACTTGGAGGGCCTGGTAGCCGTGGGCCGGGACCTACCTGTGGGGTTGGAGGAGCTGAGACAGCTAGAGCTGCAGGTACTGACAGCGCACTCCTGGAGGGAGAAGGCTTCTAAGACCTTCCTCAAGAAGAATTCATGCTACACGCTGCTGGAGGTGAGGCCGGGACCTGAGCCGCAGCTGCCCAGCCTCTGGCCTGGCTGTTGTGAGACAGCTCATATAAGAATACGAGGGGTTGGGGGCACTGGGGAGGGGAGGAGAGAAGGGTGACCAGCAGGGGAAGCCCATCATCCCTCCTCTGTCTGCCCACCTGCCTCAGGTTCTCTGCCCATGTGCAGACGCCGGCTCAGACAGCACCAAACGCAGCCGGTGGATGGAGAAGGAGCTGGGGTTGTACAAGTCCGACACGGAGCTGCTGGGGCTGTCTGCGCAGGACCTCAGGGACCCAGGCTCTGTGGTAAGGAGCTTGGGCTGAATGGGGGAAGAGCCTGCAGATAAGAATGTCTGGGCTGGGTGATCATGGGCAGACGGCTGCTCCCTAGACCTCGGCTCTCCCAAGAGCGGGATATTCACAGCATCAGATAAGGGAGGGGTGGGCTGCTGATCTTCCCTCTCCCTGGGCATGCAGATTGTGGCCTTCAAGGAGGGGGAGCAGAAGGAGAAGGAGGGAATCCTGCAGCTGCGACGCACCAACTCCGCCAAGCCCAGTCCACTGGCATCATCCACCATGGCCTCCTCTGCAACCTCTGTCTGTGTGTGTGGGCAGGTGCCGGCTGGGATGGGAGCTCTGCAGTGTGACTTGTGTCAGGACTGGTTCCATGGGCGGTGTGTGTCAGTACCTCGCCTCCTCAGCTCCCCGAGGGCCAGTCCCACCTCATCCCCACTGCTGGCTTGGTGGGAGTGGGACACCAAATTCTTATGTCCGCTGTGCATGCGCTCACGGCGTCCACGCCTGGAGACCATCCTGGCACTGCTGGTGGCCCTGCAGAGACTGCCTGTGCGGCTGCCCGAGGGCGAGGCCTTGCAGTGCCTCACAGAGAGGGCCATCAGCTGGCAAGGTCGTGCCAGGCAGGCACTGGCGTCTGAGGATGTGACTGCTCTGTTGGGACGGCTGGCTGAACTTCGCCAGCGGCTGCAGGCCGAACCCAGACCCGAGGAGCCCCCTACCTACCCTTCAGCCCCAGCCTCTGACCCTCTGAGAGAAGGCGGTGGCAAGGATATGCCGAAGGTGAGCTGCTCGGCCCAGCTCTTGTCCTCAAGTTCTTGTCCCAGCCCTCACCCCTACTTAGGCTCCAGCCCCATCCCTGATCTCTGGCCTTCTGTCTCCTTTAGCCCACCCTACCTGCCCCCTTCTGTATTCTGTCCAGATTCCTAGGCTGTTCCCTGCTGGCCGCCTGTGTCTGCCCTTCTCCTCCAGGAGGTGGGAAGTCCCAAGTCTTGGGGGGGGGTGGGGAGAACAGGGCCTGGTTCTTCGGTTACCACTCCCTGGTCTTGCCCTCTTCGGCAGGCCCAGGGGCTGCTGGAGAACGGAGACAGTGTGACCAGTCCCGAGAAGGTAGCCCCGGGGGAAGGCTCAGGTAAGAGAGGTAGGTGTAGGTGTGGGTGGGCTGTGCACTGGGCATTACCAGACTTGGCCCACATGGTCCTTGGCTCTGTTGCGGCAGTAGGGAGGCGGCCAGGGGCAGCCTCTAACCTCGCCCATCTCCACAACCCGCAGACCTGGAGCTGCTGTCCTCGCTGTTGCCACAGTTGACTGGCCCTGTGTTGGAGCTGCCTGAGGCCACCCGGGCCCCGCTGGAGGAGCTCATGTTGGAGGGGGACCTACTTGAGGTGACCCTGGATGAGAACCACAGCATCTGGCAGCTGCTCCAGGCTGGGCAGCCTCCAGACCTGGAGCGGATCCGCACACTTCTAGAGGTGAGGAAGGGATTGTGGGCAGAGCCAGGAGGTTGGGCCAAGCAGGTGGGGAGCCCAGGCCTGACCGCCCCGGCCCACACCTCTTTCTGCCTCTCTGTGATCACAGCTGGAGAAGGCAGAGCGCCATGGGAGCCGGGCCCGGGGCCGGGCATTGGAGAGGCGGCGGCGGCGGAAGGTGGATCGGGGTGGGGAGGGTGATGACCCAGCCCGAGAGGAGCTAGAGCCAAAGAGGGTCCGGAGCTCAGGGCCAGAGGCGGAGGAGGCCCAGGAGGAAGAAGAGCTGGAGGAGGAGACTGGGGCTGAGGGTCCTCCCCAACCCCTGCCTACCACTGGCAGCCCCAGCTCCCAGGAGAACGAGAATGGCTTGGAGCCGGCCCTAGGGGCCAGTTCAGGGCCCTCGGCCCCTTTCTCCACTCTGACTCCCCGGCTGCATGTGCCCTGCCCACAGCAGCCGCCTCACCAACAGTTGTGACAGTGGCTGAGCCTGGCACAGACCCCAACAGAGAACCCCCCCTTGGCCTCAAGGATCCTCTTTCTGACCATCAAGCCTGCTTCTTGGGAGGTGGGCAAGTAGGGGGGATGGCCACCCCCCCACCCCAGCCCACCCCTAAGTCCCTTGACTTTTATATTCTGACTCCAAGGTATTGTTCAGACCTCAGCTCCTGGGGGCCGGCCCCTGGAGTCCCCCTCCCTGGTAGCCTCTAACCAGCATTCCTAGACACCTGAGGCAGATAGACAGACGGGCAGGGGGGTGAGGGGGGCAGGCTGGAGCTGGGGCTGGGGCTGGGCCAGCACCATTCCAGAGACAAGGCCAGTGCATATGCAAGCCGGGGGAATCTCCTCTCCCTTGCCCCAGTTCCAGCCCTGGCCAGGCCAGGCTACACTAACATCACCTCTCCCCCTCACTCTCCTCCCTCACTCCTTGCCCTTCTTTTCTCTCCCCTTCCCCTCCCTCTCCCCTTCGCCCTTCTCCTTTCTCCTGACTGGTCCACCCAGGAGGAGGAAACTTCACATAGCTGTGCTCACAGTTTCTTTTAAAAATGATTCGGTCAGGGAGCTGACCAGGGCTCCCTGTAATCTGAAGAAAGCTTTTGGTGCTTGTCCTCACAACCACCTGGACCTTCCCTCCCTGTTCTGCCCTGTCTCCTTTCCTCCTCCTGGGTTCATGTTGTAATAAAACAAGATTGTTGGTGTGTAATTAATTTGTTCAAAAGAAAACAGAAGCAAAACAAACTTGGTTCCAACTGAAGCCTATTTTAATTTTATTTTATTATTTTCCTCTTGTTAGAAATAAAACCCTTAGCAACATTTTTTGGAAACATGTTTCTGAAGTGCATTTCTCTTTGAAGGGGGAAAACAGTGGGTGCCTCCAGCCCCCGCCAGTGGAGCAGCTGCCTGCTGGTGGGAGCGTGGCCCTTGAACTCTGGGCTCTGGAATGGGGTTCAGCCAGGTTCTCTTTATGGGGAGGCAGCACATTTCCAAATCTGCCCCACCCCCAAGCCAGTTTCCCCATCCCCCAGCACGTGGCCCTATACTTCTCACTCACCTCCTGCAGCAGCTGTTGTCTGGACTCCTCAAGCCCCCAGAGTGATTCTTGGCTTTATTGAGGTGTAATTCACATTCTGTAAAACTTGCCCGTTTTAAATGTATAATTCAGTAAATCAGGGATGTTTCTCAAGTGCAGATCTGGTCATGTCACTGTTGCTTAAAACTGCTCACGATGCTCCATTGCTCTAAAGACCAGGGTTACGTACACAATATACCTCTTACCCTTTCCAGAAAGTTTTCTGTCCAACCCACATGCCAATTGGGGACCCTTCTCTGATTTTTCTCCACCCTCAAGGGTTCTTTCTGACCCTGTAAATGAGGACTAAAGCTCAAATGTGTGGTGGTTTGCAACTAGAGTTTACTTTTTAAAAACAGCTTTATTGCAATATAATTTCCATACCATGCAATTCACTCACTTAAGTATGCATTTCAGTAGCTTTTAGTGTATTCTACTTGTGAGACCATCACTGCAAGATTTTAGAATTTTTTCTTCATTCTGAAAAGAAACCCTACACCTCTTAGGCTCCACTCCCCTCCCTGTTCTCCATTTCTAGGTCACTACGAATCTATGTGGATTTGCCTATTGTGAACATTTTATATAAAGGGAATCAATGTCCTTTTCAACTATTCTTTCACTTAGTATAATGGTTTCAAGATGAATTCACTTTTTAAAAAAATATTTAAGAGGAAGAAGTACATCAATGTGTGGTTGCCTCTCAAATGTGCCCCCAACTAGGAACCTGACCTGCAACCCAGGCACGTGTGGAAATCAAACCATTGACTCTCCAGTTTGCAGGCGGTGCTCAACCCACTGAGCCACACCATTCAGGGCCAAAGTCACCTTTTAATGCGGATGTTAATGTCTTCATACTGGGCGGGGTTTTGTTTCTCCTGGGGCCCCAAAGTGAAGGTCCTGGAGTAGATTAGAGGTCATTGCAGGAATGTGTGTACATATTTGGGGTGGGGGGTGGGTTTGCATGCATGTTTTTCTGGCAAGAAGACGAGCCAGCTTGTATCAGACTCAAAGGGATCCTTATCCCTCTAAAGGTAAACAAGAAACACTCCTAGTGTGTGGGAGGAACTCTGTCCAGCAGAATCCCCCCCCCCCCCCCCGTCTGCCGCAGATGGTCAAGAGGAAAACCATCCTGAGTTTTGTGTTCAGCCTGCCCATGCAGATAGGGTAGAGGAACCAAGAGCCCTGAAGCTGCTTCAAAGCTGGTCTGCCAGCTTCCCATCACGCCTGGTTCCTTAAGGGCTGTTCCTCAGGGGCTGGGCACTGTCCCAAGGCTCAAGTGTTAAAGGCCAGGCCCTGATGCCTGCCTAGCCCAGGAGCCTGGCCCACCGCTATGCCCTTTCTCATCTGAGCACTCAGTGGGTTCATTTTACTCCCCTGTGAAAGTCTGTTCTGGCATGGTCACGACGTCCAGAATCTCAGGTGTGAACAAGGCTCCTTGGGTGTATTTCTGAAGAATAGCTCCTTAAGTACTATTTTTCTCCACCTGTAGATTTATGAAACTTAGACAAATTACACCTCCCCAACACACCGAACATAAAATGGTGGGACAGGCCCTGGCTGGTGTAGCTCAGTGGATTGAGCGCGGACCTGCGAACCAGACGATTGCGGTTCAATTCCCAGTCAGGGCACATGCCTGGGTTGCAGGCCAGTTCCCTGCAGGCCAACTCCCAGCAGGGGACGCACGAAAGGCAACCATACATTGATGTTTCTCTCCCTCTCCCCTTCCCTTCCCCTCGAAAGATAAATAAATAAAATATTTTAAAATGGTGGGACAGGCACAGGATAGCTGCTACAGATTTCTGGTTCAAAAGGGACCCCCTGGTCCCTTTTGAAATGGGAGACACAATGGACTCACTGGTCTGTAGCAATTCCGAAATCCAGCAGGGCAAATGGATGTTCCTTCATTAGGTTTCAAGGCCTGGAAATCTCCACCGCTCTTGGTTCTGCTCTCTGGGCTCTCGGTTCCACTCTCCATGCCTTCCTTTCTTTTTCATAAAAGGTAGCACATGTTTGCAGCCGAGTAGTTTTCCCAGTCTGCTCCCTGCTAGTAGGGATTTGGAGGTCTCTGTAATCGGCTGTTACTAGGCAATTATTCCATAGAGGGGCCTTAGTGCCTCTGTGCTGTCATCAGGTTGGACACTTAGAAGAGGCTAGAGCCAGACTGGCCTTGATGAAAGTCCGTGTAGTGGGTGGAACCCATGCATCAGCTCCATGCCCGCCACCATGGCCATTCTGCTCAGGAGTCCGTTCAGTAAGGAAAAGGGTAACAGAGATAGAGGCGGACCGACATCCACAGAACGGGACATGTTTCCACCTGGTCGAGATCGTCCTCTACATGGATTCTCTGGTGCTCATTTACATGCCGTGTGAATATCCTCACACTCTGCGCCCATTGCATTCCAAGAGGGGTACCACATGCCTTTCCTCCCAGACCTTATCAATAATATTTCAGACCTGTTCTTTCCAAGTCCTTGCCCACCTAGCCAGATCATTAGAAACTACATGAGTCACTGGAGATCTATACCTCGGACCATCTTTGCAACCAGCCAGTCTTCCTACTGGGAGAATTTCCCTTCTCACTGTCCTTCAGGACCAACCCTGAGTGGGGCTATAATGCCCCGGCTGGCCACTTCCAGCGGATACCAGCATATCATGCAGAACCATTTGTAAGCCAAACTTAACTATGGGTTCCCTTAGTCGTCTGGTCACAGGACAAGCCCCACGAGGCCTCAGGTGTGACTGACAAGAGGGGTGGCAGTGCAGCCAGTGGGAGTACCATCCACCTGCCGAGGCAACTTCTGTCTCTCCGAGACCGGCTGGTACAAACCTGTTCTATTCAGCTGTGGAACGCTGCTGCACAGCGACCCCCTCAAGGCTTCACGCGACAGTTGAACACACAGCTCGGGCATTCCTTCACAAGATAGATCTGCTTTTCCATTTTTATTTTTCTCTTTCTGAAACTCCTATTTTCCCGATGTGGCCACTTAGAATTTTATCCTCCATTTCTTGTGCCTTCTGAAAAAAGACTTTAGCCTTTGCTGGTGTGGCTCAGTGGACTGAGCACCAGCCTGTGAACCAAAGGGTCACCAGTTGGATGCCCAGTCAGGGCGCATGCCTGGGTTGCAGGCCAGGTTCCCAGTAGGGGGCCATGTGAGAGGCAACCACACATTGCTGTTTCTCTCCCTCTCTTTCTCCCTCCCTCCCTCTCTATCTATACATAAATAAATAAAATCTTTAAAAAATACTTTACTTTTAGAGAGAGGAGAAGGGAGGGAGAGAAACATTGATCAGTTGCCTCTCTCATGCCCTCCACTGGGGACCTGGCTCGCAACTTAGGCATGAGCCCTTACTGGGACTCAAACCAGCAACCTTTTGGTTTGCAGGCTGGCGCTCTATCTGATGAGCCCCACCAGCCAGGGCTTTCCTTTAGCCTTTTAAAAATATTTTGTATCTCTTTATACTTTCCTGTTGATCGTTCTACACACTAATTTGTTCTCCAGCTGTAGCCTCACACACTGTATTCCATCTGTACAGTATACCCTGCACTAAGGTGTCCAGAAACTAGGGACATCACCACCGGATGGGATTTACGATTTCCTGAGCCAAATAAGAGAAGGACTTGGGCAGAAACTTGGGTGGACCACCGTGACAGGGAGGTCACTAGAGATTAACATTAACTCAGAACCAGTATCTAGTATCTCAGAACCTTTTGAAAGGTCTGGATAGTTCCTGGTCCCTAGGGCACAATTGTGCTGGCTGCAGGTCCCTCTGGGAAAAGCAAGGAGGGAGACTTTAGCATACACCCTTGTGAAAAGTGTAGCAAGGTCGCTGTTCAAATGCACCCTCCCCTTCATTCGAGGGGCTCTAGTCCGTGAACTGGGGGAGAGGCTAGGACTCTAGAACATAGATGTTTTGAAGACTTGATCAGGATTCCATTTGCTAGACTAAATTTTCTCTGGTTATGTAAATCAAGTGGGACCTCATTAGGCCGTTCATCTGTTTCGGAACTAGGGAAACCATGGTAATTAGCAACCACTACAGATCTCCACAAGTAGCCATTTTGATTACTGTTACGGCTCCGCTGGCCATCACAGGAATCCGCCCCAGTGTGTCCTGGGAGGTGGCCCTTCCATCTCCATTGAAATCAGGGGCCCCATGATCATGATCGCTCACCACGACCCCGATTTACAGAAACACACAAAAGCCAACAACACTGCAACGCTTTTTTAAGAATACTGACTCTCACTTGTGTTAAACTTAGCTTCTGAGACAAAACAACAACAACAACAAAAACTGTGATTTAAGAATAAAAGTTTACTTCTCGTTCCTGTAATATTCCAAAAGAGGTGTTACTAGTTGGGCTTTCTTTTTCTAAGTGATTCAGGGGCCTAGGCACCTTCTGGCTAGAAGGTCTGACGTGTTCAAATCATGCTCAGCATTGCACTTTTGCCGTCTCCATCCCAGGCAACCAGAAGAGGAAAAGACCGTGTGCGAGGTTTTAGTGAGCTAGACCTGGATGGAGCAGGGATTGCAGCTGCCCCCCTTCTATGAGCTAGAACTCAGACAGTGGTTATACCCAACTGCCAGGAACACTGGAAAACGTAGTCTGAATGTGCCCCAAGGAGAACAAGAAAACAGGCTTAATGAGCACCTAGCTAGTCTCGGTCACACCTCATAATGTATTTCTCAAAGCCCTTGAGAAAGAAACGTCCACATAGTTAGGGGGAGAGTGTACACGATGAACTGATTCATAACATTCTTCTCGCCCTAAACATTCGGCAGGCAGCTGTGCTCGCTGCTGTACCACCAACACCATCAGCATTTGGATTCGTCCCTCTACAGTACGTATGTGGCATTTCAACACAGGCTATTGTTGAGTCTAGGTTTCAATCAATAGAATACATCTTATAAACACTCCCTGCTGCTTCAGCTAACACAGTACCTCAAGGATTGCTGATAAGAGCACCCATAAGAGCAACCTTTTAAGGTTGGGACTTCCGCCAAGATGGAGGCATAGGTGGAAACAGTGCCTTCTCCCACAACCAAGTTTGAATACAACAAAGGTTTAGAGAAACAAAGACACAACCAAAGGACAGAAAATTGAATTATACGGAAGTCCGACTACATCTAACCGTTCGACGGGGACGTTAAGAGGGGCGGAGCCAGCAGTGAGCAGGGTCGGGCAGGACAGGGCCCCCGACCCAGGCGCACAGGCAGACGGGAACCAGTTGGGGTGCGGGGCAGACCGCGGGCACATATTCGCGCACAGTGAGACAGACCACGCAGGCCCCAGGGGGCGAGGGCTGACGGCGGTGGCACACTCGCGTGCAGTGGGACGAAACGCGTGGGCCCCGTGACGGCAGCAACTGCGGCACCGGTGAGGGCTGTGGCGGCAGGCGGCGGACAGGACGCCATAGTCCCTCTTTGACCCCGCCCCCACATACAGCGTCACAACCCGGAGACTTAGTTGCCCTGTTCTAGTGAACACTTTAGGGCTCTGATCCTGCTACGGAACAGGCACGAACAACCTGAAAGATGGCCCAAGAAGAACTCAAAGTCCCAGAGCCAATAACTCTAAGCGACCGAGAAATTGCCAGCCTCTCAGAAGCAGAATTCAAGACACTATTTATCAGGATGCTCACAGAACTGGTAGATTATAGTCACAAATTAGAGGAACAAAGTCACAAATTAGAGGAACATATAAAGGCTAAACTAATTGAAATGAAGGGAGATGTCCAGGAAACCAATAGTGATGGAAAGGAAACTGGGACTCAAATCAATGGAATGGACCAGAAGGAAGAACAAAACATCCCACCAGAAAGGAATGAAGAAATGAGAATTCAAAAAAATGAGGAGAGGCTTAGGAACCTCCAGGACATCTTTAAACGTTCCAACATCCGGATTATAGGGGTACCAGAAGGGGGAAAGAAACAGCCACGAGTGGAACACTTATTTGAACAAATAATAAAGGAGAACTTCCCCAGTCTGGCAAAGGAAATAGACTTCCAGGAAATCCAGGAAGCTCAGAGAGTCCCAAAGAAGTTGGACCCAAGAAGGAACACACCAAGGCACATCATAATTACATTAGCCAAGACCAAAATGAAGGAGAGAATCCTAGAAGCAGCAAGGGATAAGGGGACAGTCACCTACAAAGGAGTACCCATCAGACTGTCAGCGGATTTCTCAAAAGAGACCTTACAGGCAAGAAGGGGCTGGAAAGAAGTATTCCAAGTCATGAAATCCAAAGACCTACAGCCAAGATTGCTTTATCCAGCAAAACTTTCATTTAGAATGGAAGGACAGATAAAGTGCTTCTCAGATAAGGTCAAGTTCAAGGAGTTCATCATCACCAAGCCCTTATTATATGAAATGCTAAAGGGACTTATCTAAGAAAAAGAAGATGAAAAATATGAACAGTGAAAGGACAGCAAACACACAGTTATTAACAACCACACCTAAAACAAAAGCAAACCAAGAGGACAGCTAGATCAGGAGTGGAACCATAGAAATGAAGAACACATGGAGGGTTAGAAACAGGGGGGTGGGAGGGGGAGAAGGGGGGAGAAGGCACAGAAAATAGCATAGATGGTAGGTAGAAAATAGATAGGGGGGAGGGCGAGAATAGTGGGGGAAATATAGAATCCAAAGAACTTGAGACACGTGGTTATAAACTAAGGGGGGGAGAATGGTGGGGGAGGGAGGGTGCGGGTGGAGGGGAATGAAGGGGGGGAATAGAACAACTGTAATGGTATAATCAATAAAATATATTTAAAAAATAAAAATAAAATAAAAGGTTGGCCCTCCCAAAACCAGATAAAGACATCACAGGAAAAGAAAGTTACAGGCTAATATCCCTTATGGCTATAAATGTGAAATCCTCAACAAAATTCCAGCAAACTGAACCCAACAGTGTATTTTATAAGGATAATACACCATGATCAAATGGGATTTTTCTCAGAAATGCAAGAGTGGTTCACCATCAGAAAATAGATCAAGGTCATACATCACATTAATAGAACAATGGAAAAAACCTACATGGTCATCTCAATTGATGCAGAAAAGACATTTCAGACACAGAAGGGGCATGAAGCTAATAAATTCAACAACGTTGCAGGGTACAAGAGCAACAGATAAAAATCCCTTGTTTTTATATATTAGTGATGGGCAACTGAAAATGGAAAGAAAGCAATTCCATTTACAATGGCCTTTAAAAGAAATATCTAAGAATAAATTTAACTAAGGGGGTGAAAAGCTTGTTCAGTATGTTGAGAACTATAAAACATTGCTGAGAGAAATTAAAGGAGAACTAAATAAAGAGAAAGACATCCTGTGTTTGGGGATTGGTGGATTTTATCTTGTTAACATGTCAATACCACCCAGCACAATATAGAGATGAACACGATTGCCATCAGAATTCCAACAGCCTTTTTGCAGAAGTGTGGAAATGGCAATCCTCAAATTCATATGGAATTACAAGGGGCCCCGAACAGACAAAAGACTCTTGAAAAATAAGAACAAAGTGAAATAGCCAATTGATTTTTGACAAGAGTGCCAAGACCATTTAATGGGGACAGGATAGTCTCTTCAGCAGATGGTGCTGGTGCGACTGCATTTCCAGATGCAAAAGAAGGAAGTCGGACCCCCACCTCACACTACCTATATTAACTCCAAATGGGTCAACAATGTAAACACGAGCGCTAAAACTGTAAAATTCTTAGAAGAAAACGGGGGTCAATCTTCACGCCCTTGGATGTGGCAACAGATACTTAAGTATGACACTGAATCATGAGCAACAAGAGAAAAAAATAGGTCAGTTGGACTTCAAAAAATTAAAAACTGTGTATTCAAGGACATTATACAGAAAGACAACCCACAGAATGGAACATTGTAAATCATATATCTGATAAGGGTTTAAAATCCAAAGTGCATAAAGAACTCCTATGAGTCAATGACAAAAAGACTAACAACCCAATTAAAACATTAACAAAAATTTGAAAAGACATTTCTCCAAAGAAAGTATAGAAATGACCAACAAATGCAAGAAAAATGACTCAACATGATTAGTTATGAATTAAAAAAATCAAAACCACAATGAGATACCACTTTCTATCCACTAGATGGCAGTAAGAACAAGGACAACAGAAGAAAGGACGCTCAGAAATCGGATCCTTTTTCCATGGATGGTGGGAATGCAAAATGGTGTAGCTGCTGTGTCAAACATTTTGACAGTTTTCCAAAGTTAAACAGAGAAGTACCATATGATCCAGTAATTCCATTTCTAGGTATATACTCAAGAGAATTGAAAACAAGGGCTCAGACATATATATATTTGTACAGCAATGTTCGCTGCAGCATGATTTACGATAGCCAGAACTTGGGGAAAAAAACAAGTGTTCATCAACAGATGAATAAACAAAGTGTGGTGTATACATACACCGAAGTATTATTCAGCCATAAAATGGAATAAAGTTCGGACACATGTTACAACCTGGATGAAACTTGAAAACATTATTCTAAGTGAAATAATCCAAACACAAAAGGGCAAATACTATATGATCTCACTTACATGAACTCTCTGGAATAGGCAGATTCATGGATACTGAAAGTGGGACGGAAGTTCCTGGGAGTGGGGAGAATAGGGAGCTATTGCTTTCTGGGAACAGAGCATCTGTTTGGGGTGACATAAAGTGTTGGAACTAGACCGTGCTGATGGGTTTGTACAACGCTGTGAATGTAATTAATGTCACCTGATTGTACGAATTTTATGTTGTATACGTTACCACAATAAAAAAGTTTCCCCCATCTAAAGTTACATTTTATTTATTTTTTAAAAATTTTTATTTATTTATTTAAGATTTTATTTATTTATCTTAGAGGGGAAGGGAAGGAGAGAGAGAGAAATATCAATGTATGGTTGCCTCTCGTGCGCCCCCTGCCGGGAACCAGGAACTGGCCTGCAACCCAGGCATGTGCCCTGACTGGGAATCAAACCGAGATCCTGTGGTCCGCAGGCCTGTGCTCAATCCACTGAGCTACACCAGCCAGGGCAATAAAGTTACATTTTATTTCTCACTAATCTGTCATCTATAGAAGCAGCTCCCACACATATTACTGAGGGTTCTGTCAATATAAGTTAGTAACACCTTATCATTTTTGTGTATATGTAGGCTTTCTCCTCATAGATTCGACTCTACTTTCCCTGGGACATGCAGAAATCTGAATGAATCCAGTAATGGGTGTGGAAGCACAAAAGGGAGATACGTGTGGATTTTGGGAATGATTAGCCAGATCTTTAGAGAGTCCCCAAGTCATGCGGGTCCAGCCCCATTACACAGGGGAAGAAGGACTGCTTGGGCCACCAGGGAGGGCTCAGTGGGGCTAGGGTTTGAGGAACTCGGATCTGCCCAGCAATCCTGATGTTCCTATTCCAGTTCCCAGGAGCCCACTCTTCCCCTGATTAGTGGCATTCTGATTTCACATAAGAGATCTGGAGATCTGGGCAAT
This sequence comes from Sturnira hondurensis, assembly GCF_014824575.4. NCBI lineage: Eukaryota > Metazoa > Chordata > Mammalia > Chiroptera > Phyllostomidae > Sturnira > Sturnira hondurensis. The sequence goes on along the minus strand of NW_028086142.1, from coordinate 111,191 downwards.
TCAACCTGCGGGATTTGCCTTCATGCCTGATTTCAAGCTACATTAGTCCTATAAGTAAAAGAGACAAAGAGATGCTTTTTAAATACAGACTTTACTTTCTTAGAGCAATTTTAGCTTCAGGACAGTATAAAAGGCCCTATTGTCTCACATCCTTACCAAACCTTGGTACAGTCAATTTTGAACTTTTGCCAATCTGAGGAGTGTGAAATTGGATTTCGTGTAGATTAAATGGGCATTTCCCTGATAATTAATGAAGTTGAGAACCTTTGTGTATATTTACTGGCCATTTGGGTATTCTTTGGTGAAATGCTTGTTCAACTCTTTTTTCATATCTTTCTATTGATTACCTAAGTTTCTCTAGTTGAATTGTAGAATTGTAGGACTTAGTTTTATACTCTGCCTTTGCACTGTTTATGATGTTTCTGGATGAAAATAAGTTATTATTATTTTTATTGATTTGAAAGAGAGGAAAGGGGAAGAGAGAAAGAGAGAGAAAGATCAATCTGTTGTTCCACTTATTTATGCATTCATTGGTTGATTCTTTTTTTTAAAGATTTTATTTATTTATCTTTAGAGGGGAAGAGAAGGAGAGAAGGAGAGAAATATCAATGTATGGTTGCCTCTCATGAGTCCCCTGCTGGGAACTGGCCTGCAACCCGGGCATGTGCCCTGACTGGGAATTGAACCAGTGACTCTTTGGTTCCCAGATGGGCCCTCAATCCACTGAGTCACACCAGCTAGAGTAATTTTGGCTTCTTATTTAAGAAATATTTTACTATCTTCAAGTCAAAAATATATTACCTATGTTATCTTCTTAGCTTTTCAAATTAGGTTTCTATTCTACATGTCAATTATTTGATTTTTTAGGTATACAGTGTGAGGCAGACATCCAATTAAGGTTTTTTTTCTATTTGGACACCCAATTATCCCAACGTCGTTTATTTATTTGTTTATTTATTTAATTTTTTTAAAAGAGAGGGAGAGAAACATCAATGTGGGGGTTGCCTTTCACGTGGTCCCAGTGGGGACCTGGCCCGCAACCCAGATATGTGCCCTAACTGGGAATCAAACCAGTGACCATTTGGTTTGCAACCTGTACTCAATCCACTGAGCTACACCAGCCAGGGCCCAACATCATTTATTGAAAAGACTGCCCTAGTGCCATTGCTCTCCACTGCCAGTTTCCTTAAATCAAGCATGCAACTATGTGCATGGGTATTTTCCTGAGCTGTCTGTTCCTCAAGGCTAGTTTTCCATTCTTGTGCCAATGCTACAGTCCTACGTACTACGGCTTTATCAAAGAACTGGAACATCTGAGAGATCAAGTCTCCCACACTGTTCTTCTTTAGGAGTCATGGCTATTTTGGGCCTTTTTTATTTCTGTAAAAATGTTGGGATCAGTCAAGTTGCATAAAACAACAACTCTGTAACTGGAATTGTGTCTTCCACACACAACTGTATTGAGTCTGTAGATCAATTTAGGGAGAACTGATATCCGTGAAATACTGAGTCCACCACACTATGAATATGATATATCACCCCGTTTATTCACATCTTCATTAATCTCTCCATTAGAAATTATGTAGTTTTCCTTATAAAGGACTTACATGTCCTCAGCTAGATGTATTTCTAGAACTTCTAAATAATTGATTTTTAATGCCACTGAAATGGTCATTTAAATTTTTTATTTTCTGATTATATCTACTTGCATGCAGAAATATAGTCATGTTTGTATATTGATTTTGTACACAGTAAACTTTAATCTTGGGATATTTATCTCCAGTCTTCAAATATTTTCTCCTCTCATTTATTTATTTGTTTATTCCTATGCTTTGAGAATATTATCAAGATACTGGCACTTTTACTTTCCATTTCTCTTGGTTCTTTAAATTAATATTTTCTATATTCTTTCCTGCTGCTTTCTAGGAGAATGCTTCAGTATAATCTTCCAACTCACTTATTCAATTCTTCATCGGTATTCAACCTACTATTTATCCCATCTACTGTGTCCTCTATTTCAATTATATATATATGTATATATATACATATATATATGTATGTATGTATGTGTGTATGTGTGTATATATGTGTATATATATAAATTATATATATAAAATTTGAGCCCTGGCTGGTGTAGCTCAGTGGATTGAGCACGGGCCTGCAAACCACACGATTGCAGTTCGATTCCCAGTCAGGGCACATGCCTGGGTTGCAGGCCAGTTCCTGGTTCCCGGCAGGGGGCGCACGAGAGGCAACCATACATTGATATTTCTCTCCTTCTCTTCCCCTCTAAAGATAAATAAATAAAATCTTTAAAAAATAAATAAAATTTGAAATAGAGAACACAATAGCATATATATATAGGAGATATATATATAGGATATATATATCTCCTATATATAGCATATATATATAGTTACTATATATATGTAGTAGCTAATATTTATAGTTACTATATATATGTAGCAGCTAATAGCATATATATATAGTTACTATATATATTTAGTTACTATTTATTTATTTACTTATTTATTTATTATTTAGTTAGTTAGTAACTATATATATTTAGTTACTATTTAGCTAATGTTTATAGTTACTATATATATGTAGTAGCTAATAGCATATATATATATAGTTACTATATATATGTAGTAGCTAATATTTCCACTTTTCTGTGCCTGTGGGACTGGGTAGTGGAAGATCTCACAAAGAAGGTGGTGAAACAAACACAGGCAGGCAGCCAAAATGAGGAGACAGAGAAACATGTTACAAATGAAAGAACAACAAAACTCCAGAAAAAGAACTGAACAAAACAAACACAAGCAATCTACCAGATGTGGAGTTCAAAACACTGGTTATAAGGGTGGTCAATGAGCTCAGGGGAACAAGAGATCAACTCAGTGAGAACTTCAGCAAAAAGATAGAAAACAAAAATGAAGATAGAAAACATAAACAAGGGCAAGTCAGAAATAAAGAACACAGTAACAGAAATGAATAACACACTGGAAGGAATGACAACAGTAGATTAGATGAAGCATAGGATCAAATCAGCAATTTGTAAGACAAGGTAGGAGAAAACTCCCAAACAGAGTAGCAAAAAAGCAAAAAGTATCCAAAAAGTGAGGATAGTTTAAGGAACCTCTGGGACAACATCAAGTGTACCAACATTTGCATCACTGGGTTGCCATTAAAAGAGAGAGAGCAAGAAATTGAAAACCTATTTGAAAAAAATGACAGAAAACTTCCCTAAACTGGTGAAGAAAAATAGATACACAAGACCAGGAAGTGCAGAGTCCCAAACAAGAAGAACCCAAAGAGGCCCACACCAAGACACATCATAATTAAAATGCAAAAGATTAAAAACAAAGAGAATCTTAAAAGCGGTTAGTTACCTACAAGAGAGCCCCCATAACACTGTCAGCTGCTTTCTCAGCAGAAACTTTGCAGGCCAGAAGGACTGGCAAGAAATACTCAAAGTAGCCCTGGCTGGTGTAGCTCAGTGGATTGAGTGCGGGCCTGTGAACCAGACAATCGCGGTTCGATTCCCAGTCAGGGCACAAGCCTGGGTTGCGGGCCAGTTCCCAGCAAGGGACCCATGAGAGGCAACCATACATTGATGTTTCTCTCCCTCTCTCCTTTCCCCTCTAAAGATAAATAAATAAATAAAATCTTAAAAAAAATTTATATCCGACAAAATAGACTTTAAAACAAAGGCTAGAGACAAAGAAGGACGCAGCAATTCTGCTTCTGGGCGTCAATTCTGCGTCAATTCTGCTTCTGGGTATTTATCCAAAGAAATCCAAAACAATTATTTGAAAAAAACATATGCATGTATATGTTCATTACAATCCGACAAAATAGACTTTAAAACAAAGGCTAGAGACAAAGAAGGACGCAGCAATTCTGCTTCTGGGCGTCAATTCTGCTTCTGGGTATTTATCCAAAGAAATCCAAAACAATTATTTGAAAAAAACATATGCATGTATATGTTCATTACAATCGCCAAGATATGGAAGATAAGTGTCCATCAATAGACAAATGGATGTGGCACATATTCACAATGGCCATCTAAAAGAATGAACTCTGGCCCTGGCTGGTGTAGCTCAGTGGATTGAGTGCGGGCCTGCGAACCAGACAATCGCGGTTCGATTCCCAGTCAGGGCACATGCCTGGGTTGCAGGACAGTTCCCAGCAAGGGACTCACGAGAGGCAACCATACATTGGTATTTCTCTCCTCTCCTTCCCTTCCCCTCTAAAGATAAATAATACATAAATAAAATATTTTAAAAAAAGAATGAACTCTGCCATTTGCGACAGCATGGAGGGACTTACAGGGTATTGTGCTGAGTGAAATAAGTCAGAGAGAGACAATACCATATGATTTCAGTCATATGCAGAATATGGACAATAAAATCAACAAACAAAACAGAAACAGACTTATAGATACAGAGAACAAAATGGTTCCCAGGGGGGAGAAAGGTTGGCAGACTGGGTGATAAAAGTGAAGGGATTAAAAAGCAAAAAGCACAAATTGAGCCCTGGCTGGTGTAGTTCAGTGGATTGAGCGCGGGCCTGCGAACCATGTGATCGCCGTTCAATTCCCAGTCAGGCCACATGCCTGGGTTGCAGGCCAGTTCCCAGCAGGGGACTCATGAGAGGCAACCATACATTGATATTTCTCTCCTTCTCTCCTTCCCTTCCCCTCTAAAGATAAATAAAATCTTAAAATAAATAAATAAAAAGCACAAATTGGTGGTCACAGACCAGTCCCAGGGACGCAGGACAGCATAGGGAATACAGTCAATAATATCACAATCACTCTGTGTGGTGTCAGGTGAGTACTAGATTTACTGGACTGATTACTTCATAGTTTATATGATAACTGGGTTGGGCAGCTGAAACTAATATAATATTGTACATCAACTGTAATTGAAAAGTTAAAAAAATATTTTTAAAAATTTCATGGCAAAGAACTGGAAGCAATCTGGGTGGTTATCCAGACTTTGCACACCAGTTGAGGGTGATGGAAGACAGCCTCTTGAATGCATCTTACAATATATTGCTGCCATTATTCATGACAGGCAAAAAGTGGGAACAACCCAAACGTCCATAACTGGTGAATGGATAAATAAAAGGTGGTGTATCCATACAATGAACTGTTATTTAGCAGTAAAAAGGGTGAAGTACTGACCCACACTACAACATGGATGACACTTGAAAGCATTACACTAAATGAGGGGAACCAGACACCAAAGGCCACATATTGTATGATTCCGTTTATATAAAGGGTCCAGAATAGGCAAATCTATAGACGCATAAAGTAGATTAGAGGTTGTCTAGGGAGGCAGTGGGGGAGGTTGTAGGGAAATTGAACATGGCTGCTAACAGGTACAGATTTCCAGTTTGGGGTGATGAAAATATTTTAAACTTAAATTGTGATAATGGTTGAACAACTCTGTGAGTATGCTAGAAGAGACTGAATTGTATATATATATATATATTAGATTTTATTTATTTGTCTTTAGAAGGGAAGGGAAGGAGAGAGGGAGAAAAATATCAATGTGTGGTTGACTCTCGTGAGTCCCCTGCCGGGAACTGGCCCGCAACCCAGGCATGTGCCCTGACTGGGAATTGAACCGCGATTGTGTGGTTCGCAGGCCCGCGCTCAGTCCACTGAGCTACACCAGCCAGTGCTGAATTGTATACTTTAAATGGGTGAATTGCGTGACATATGAATTATATTTCAACAAAGCTGGTATATACTATGTATATATTTGGAGATAATTAATTATATCTCAATAAAGCTATACACGTTATATAAACATATTGCTGATATATGAAACATCTATCGATCATCTATCTAAACATATTGCTGCCTCTTTGAAAAAATATTTGATTACAAGGATAGGACCAGAGTTAGGAAATGCTTGCAAATGAAAAGAACCTGTCAAAAGCATACAGAAGCCAACTTACAGGAACTCCCAATGGCCAGATCTGGGGTAATTTGAGTGACAAAATAAATAATAGATATAATAAATTATAATCCATAAAACAAAATAAGAATTCATGAGTACATACATCTATAAACAAATGAATGGATGAATGAGAAGGTAAAGTCTTCCTTATAGTCAAAGTCTAACTAATAAAGTCGAATAAATGTAGGAGGAATGATGGAAAAAGAAAATCAGCCCTGGCTGGTGTAGCTAGTTGGATTGAGCACGGGCCTGTGAAGCAAAGGGTTATCAGTTCGATCCCCAGTGCAGGGCACATGCCTGGGTTGCAGGCAGGGTGCCCAGTGGGGGGAGTGCAAGAGACAACCACACATTGATGTTTCTGTCCCTCTCTTTCTCCTTCCCTTCCCCTCTCTCTGAAAATAAATAAATAAAATCTTTTTTAAAAAAAGCATATATTGCAGTGTGAACAATAAGGAAACAGAACAAAATATACAAAATAACACCATTAGATACATTACAAACACGTGCAAACAAAATGATATATTTTACCAGAGCACGTACAAACAGAGGTTATACATTTTAAAATTAGCTTGATTCTTCCCGGGCTGGTGTAGCTAAGTGGACTGATCTCTGGCCAGGGAGCCAAGGTCACTCGTTCAAGTCTCAGTCAGGACACATGCCTGGTTGCGGGCTAGGTCCCCAATTGGGGATGTGGGAGATGCAACAAATCAATGTATTTCTCGCACATCAATGTTTCTCTCCCTCTCTTTCTCCATCCCTTCCCTTCTCTCTAAAAATAAATAAATAAAATCTTAAAAAAATAAAATTAGCTTCATTTCCTGAGAATGGCAAACAGATACCAAAGGGAATCAACCAACCAGTCAATTCATCAAAAGAGGAAATCTCAATTGGACGTTTTCTGGAGGGGGTGAGGTTGGATTTGGATGTTGCAGGTTGGGTGGAGGGACCTGGAAGTGTTAAGGGGTGGTCTGAAGCCATGAAAGTGGCAAAATGTGGGAGAGAGAGCTAGATGGGGCTGGGGGGGGGGGTGCCAAGAGTCTGCCTCGGTCTGAGCAGAAGGAACCGACTGGTCCAGAGGGGTTGGGAGTTGAGGCTGGCTGTAGGGGAACTCATCAAGCCCTCGAGATGCCTTCGGGGCCAGTCTCCTCTCTGGTCTTTTTACCCCCTCAACTACTTCCACAGGCACTGCTGGGATTGAGCCCTTTCCAGCCCATTAACTGGTTTGGACGCCTCATTTTCTTCTAAGGACCACCCTTTCAGCACTCCCTTGACCCCTGGACCAAGGCATCCGCTGTGTTGTCCCGTGGTCAGCTCTGGACAGGAGGGTAGGTAGAAGGCCAGGCCTTTCCTCTAGACTCAGCTTAGTTTCAGGCTGGACCAGGGGGTGATGTGCCCATTACTTTCTGTTTTCCCCAAATGGAGACTTCAGCATTCCCATCCGGGCCTGTCCTGCTATGTGGCTTGTGTGGTCACCTGTCCAACCTGTAGTTTGGCCTGGGACAGCCTGGAGAGTCCCCACACAACCTACCAGTGCAGAGGAAAAGCAGGGGCCCAAGGAGAGCAGAAAGGGGTCCTGGAAGTAGCGGTCACGTTGAGGGTACTCAGGGGGGAGGAGCTACACCCCTCCGGGGGGCTGCTGAACTGCCTGGGTGCAAATCCTGCACCCGTCAATTACTCACTCTAGTTTTTTGGCAGATTACTTAATCTTCTATAGTCTCAGTTCCCACCACTTCATATGGAAGGATAATAGTACCCACCACAGAGAGTTGCTCTGAGAATTAAATGAGATGACATATTCAGTGTCTGTCATAAATTGAATTCTCAATAAATGTCAGTTGCTATTTTTAAAAAAGATTTTATTTATTTATCTTTAGAGGGGAAGGGAAGGAGAGAGGGAGAGAAATAACAATATATGGTTGCCTCTCGTGTGTCCCCTGCTGGGAACTGGCCTGCAACCCAGGCATGTGCCCTGACTGGGAATCGAACCGCGATCCTTTGGTTCGCAGGCCCTCGCTCAGTCCACTGAGCTACACCAGCCAGGGCAGTTGCCATTTTTATTATTACTGGTTCTCGGTCCTGGTCCTGGTCCTTGGGCTCCAGGAACTGGAGCAAAAGTACCTACAGCGCAGAGGAGGGAAGGAGAGCCGGGCTGTCACTCCGCCTCTGACTTGGAGGTGTGGGGGTATGGAGAGGGTGATGGAAAGATAGTAAATCTCTAATATGTGTAATGAAAGAAACTATTTTCATGTTTTTAATGACATACGTGAGCATCTTCTCTGAATATACATTTTACATAAGGTTTTATGCTGGAAACAGCTATACACAACTCCTGATCCAGACTTTTCATTAATGATCTCTTCAAAATTCTGGTGGTTGCTATTAAAGAGAAATGCTTTTTTCCCCCCTCAAATAGGTGGTGGTAAATAGATAAGGAGAAATTATGTTTTTTTTCCTCATTAGCCAGAATTTCTATTTCACTCTTTGTATCATTTAAATCCAGTTGAACATTCTATGTTTTTAGGTGATTATTCTTTTCTTCAGGTTATTCACAGATGATACCCTACTTCTTCTTTTTAAAAAAATATTTATTTATTTATTTATCTTTAGAGGGGAAGTGAAGGAGAGAGGGAGAGAAATATCAATGTGTGGTTGCTTCTGGTGCATCCCCTGCTGGGAACTGGCCCCTGCTGGGAACTGGTCTGCAACCCAGGCATGTGCCCTGACTGGGAATCGAACCGTGATCGTCTGGTTCACAGGCCTGCACTCAATCCACTGAGCTACAGCAGCCAGGCCGATACCCTACTTTTTTAATGTTTGGTGATCCAAATCATAACAGCAACATTATAGAGAACAAAAGCAACGGTGAAAGCTGACCAAACCAAAGCTAGTCTTTGAAAAGACTAAAAAGGGAGACACACCTCCGACAAGAGTGATCAAGAAAAACAAACCAGAGAAAACTTAAAAACAAATATGCAGAGTGCAGAGGGGGTAATAACCATGGACAAAATAGACTTTTCAAAAGAGAATTATAAATGACATGCTAATGAATTAAAAAACCTAGGTGACAAGCATACAGTCTAAAGAAACATGTGCTAAAATTTTCATGAAATGAGGTGTCTTGAATATTCCAGTGAGTCTTAAGGAAACTGCAATGATAGTCAAAGAACTCCCTCCTTCAAAACGCCAGCTGGTTTTCTAGATGAGTTGTAGCAAACTTTCAAGTTCCGATCTTACACATAGTAACAAATGAGCAAAGCCCATCCATTTCATGTTTTGAACCTAGTGTCCCCTAGATTGCAAAAGCAGAGGAGAACTCATGAAAAATAATCCTGTGGCCATTTCATTTATGAAACAACAATCCCAAAGAAAATGTTAGCTAACAGACATTAACAGTGTATACAAAAGTATAGCTGATGACCAGGAATATAAGGATGTTATGGTTCAACATCAAAATTTACCCTATAGGCCTGGCTGGTGTAGCTCAGTGGGTTGCGCGCAGGCCTGCGAACCACACGATTGTGGTTCGATTCCCAGTCAGGGCACATGCCTGGGTTGCAGGCCAGTTCCCAGCAGGGGACTCACAAGAGGCAATCATACATTGATATTTCTCTCCTTCTCTCCTTCCCTTCCTCTCTAAAGACAAATAAATAAATCTTTAAAAAAAATTTACCATATAAATGGTGTAAATGGCAAAAGCCAGAAGATTAGCACAATTGATGCAGGAAAAGCAATTATTTTGTGAAATTGCTCTCTAGTACCATGGGATATTCCCTTGGTATATTCCCTTTATATTGAAATTAGTGCATTATCTTGATTTTTAAGAATTGTGTGTGCAGGTGGGTTCCATCAATACTGAATTCCATTTCAGGGTAGGAAAAGATACATCGTCTCTTTTGTATAAAGTGGCTGATAAGTTGATTTACTGCCCTCAGGTGACACTGAATCACACATGGAGGACCAACAGAACACTGTCTACTTTCCCTAGAGAGGGTGGGACCCAGGAAGGGACAGTCCAAATGATCTGTTGCTGATGGTGGGAGAGGGCAGATTGTGGGGGAGCTGGGGATGTCCTGAACAGAGAGACAAAGTGTTGGTCTGATTAACTGCAAAGAAGCCCGATGACAGTGGGTTCAGAACTCTGGCCTGAAAGAAGCGACACACTCACTAACATGGTGTGGTTCCTGCATGTGGGGACAGACCTGTCTTGCTCTTAGAAAGAAATTTGCCTGACCTTCTTCCCAGGAGTATGGGGCTACCTATTGAACTGGCATTAAGATATCCTGCCTCAGGAGGTCATGATGAGAGTCTCTTCTGTCTCCTGCCAATTTTTTTCAAAGATTTTGTTTATTTATCTTTAGAGGGAAAGGGAAGGAGGGAAGGAGAGAAGTATCAATGTGTGGTTGCCTCTCGTGCATCCCCTGCTGGGAACTGGCCTGCAACCCAGGCATGTGCCCTGACTGGAAATTGAACCGTGATCCTTTGGTTCACAGGCCCTCGCTCAGTCCACTGAGCCACACCAGCCAGGGCTTCTGCTGCCAATTTTTAAAGTGCACACTGGGACAGCAAGGTGGCGACATGTGCCGTGTAATTTTGATTTTAACAGGAGTGTCGGAAGCAGCTGGCCTCCCTTGTTTAAAGTCAGCCGTGCATGAGCTGAGTGGGACTTCTGCAAGGGCCCAACTCAGAAAGCTGGCTGTTGTGGGTCAGACCAGGTTGTCACAGACAGGCCTGGGGAGGTCCAGCTATCGTCCACCTGGCTACAACATGCTTAATCAGCAAGGAATATTTCTACCTGAGGTGTGAGTAGACACGTTGGATTTAGGTGAGAAGGCACATACCTCAGTGAGGCATCTCATGGTAATAGAGAACCATTTACAAAATAGAATATTTGGCTTGATAACGATTTAACATGGTAGCAAAGAGCTGATCTGATGAGGTAAACAGCCTGGGGAGACAGGGTGGAATAGGCAGCCTTAGTGTTGAAGGGCACATGTCCATTCGCTCATCAATACAGACAGGGACGCCAGGATTGGGGGACAAAAGGAGGCACAGTGTGGCTACGGGTGATCTGAGTAAACTCAGTATAAGCCCCCTGATTCTTTTCAAGGCCAAGGATCGCTGAGCTTTGCTCAAGAACTCATTTTTCCAACAGTCAGTTTTCCCCTCGTTTTTAAACCAGAGGCAATTTCTGAGACACAGTCCCACACGGGACTATACTTCTTCTGAGCTATGAGGGTTTGGCCTTTTCCTCTGGTGAGGACATCAGTTTATTCTCCTGCTTTCTCTGCTGTTATTTTCAAATTAAAGTTATCAGGGTGACACTTGTTAATGACATGCTTCAAGTGTACAAGTTACCTGTGCATTGCACTGTGTGCCCATCACCCAGAGTCTGACCCCCTTTCATCACCACATATTCGACCCCCTTGACCTTCTTCAACCTCCCCAACTCCATTTCCCTCTCTGCTGTTTTTTTTTTTTTGCGTTTTGTTGTGAAATGGGATGGTAGGCCGAGGGCTGCATTTGGAATCCTTCAGGAACCCCGGGCAGCAGTCCACAGATGACACTTAGGGAAAAGACCACTCAGAGGGGCCTTTGAAAAGCTCCACCTTGCAAAGCCTTCTGTAGCAACCACTCATAATCATCTTTGGAGTATTTTGTGATTTGACTTTATAGCTGTTGGTTTTGGACTAATCGGATTTAATAAGGCTCTGCTTCTGTATCGCATTCGATATTCAGGTGCATGAAGTAGAAGAAACTGTAGTCCATGGTCACATTATTGTCTTTCACAGGTACAATGTGGATGTTTTGTTTATTTATTCATATATTCCGTTTTGTCATTTTCCACTCCCATTTCCAACCCTCGCCCCCCACAGGCAGATATTCTGATACGTTTATTGCGATTCTCTTTGATTCCATGTGTTCAGTCAGCTGTACATGTTAGGTTTAGAAACTGTGTTTCTTTTACAATTTTAAATGCATTCCACATATGGAACAGTTTCTGAAACTTGCACAGTTGAAGGAAGAATAATATAATGCCCGTATATCTACCAAGCAGGTTAAGAACTAGAATGTTACAGTATTTTAGAAGCCTCCTGTTTCTCTTCACATACCTCCTTCCCCTGCCCCACAGGAAGCCATTACCATGACATTGATGTTCTCTCTTTTTTTTTTTTGGTCTTCTTGAGAGTTTTTCCTCCTGTGTATGTATCCCTAAACAATACATTGTTTTCTTTCGAAAACCTGATGGTTACTGAAGTTACTCACCCTGTTGGTTACTGAAGTTACTCTTAGGTGAAGATACCCAGGAGAGAATGAGCTGAACAGAGTCTCTCAGTCACAGACTGACTTCAGCTTCCGGAAGGGTTTGCAAGAGACGCTTCTGAGGAAGTCAGTGGGGGAGGTCACGTGGGGGAGGTCACGTGGGGGAGGTCACGTGCGCGTCTGGGGAATGAAACACCTGGCTCACCAGTCAGCGCATCGGCGGGGCTCCCATGTGGACCAGAGATGCGTTGTCTGGTAGCAGTAGGGTTCGACAGGGAGCAGGCCCCTGGAACCTCTTCTAACCTCCCCATGACCCACTCTCCCCCAAGAGTAGATGGCAGCAGAGAACTTCGGTGGGGTGGAATGCGTGTCCACCCCTGATCCAGGCTGTGGCGGTGCTCAAAGGGAGGGCTTGCGGGAGCTTCGTCAGCATGTGGTCAAGTTGAGCCCAGTAAGGGCACTGTGAAGCAGGCTCGCCTGGGAATTCTGTCCTGAGGTTAACACAACAGTTGTGGGTATTTCCTCTTTAGGGAAGAGCAGATACTAAGGCAGAGGTGGCAAACACGAGGCCCACGAGCCGAATCTGGCCCTCCACCTTGTTTTATATGGCCTAGCACCTTTTTCTGCCCAGCGGCAACGCAGAGCTCCTTGCCCCTAGTTAAGGAGTAGTTCCATTTACACAGTCCTAAAGTTACATTCAGCCCTTTGAAGGCAACCACGAGGCTGATGTGGCCCATAGTGAAAATGAGTTTGACACCCCTGTTCCAAAAGGATGAATGCCATGGAGTGGGTGACCTAAGACAAGGGAATATCCACTTTATTTTTTCTTTATCCCTTTCTTGTTTTGTTTGTTGCAAACTCCCAATCCTCCCCGAGCCCTGCCATGTATTTGAATGTATTTAACCCATACCCTTTTTTTAACTCCTCGCCTTAGGATATGTTGTTTTTCAAATTTGATTTTAGAGAGGAGGGGAGAGGGAGAGACATAGATTGACTGCCTCCTGCACACGCCCTAACCAGAGATTGAACTCACAACCTAGGTATGTGCTCTGACCAGGAATCAAGCCCCCAACCTTTTGGTGCGTGGGATGATGCTCCAACCAAATGAGCAACCCTGCCAGGGGCTTATATCCTCTTGTTTTGAGTTCTTGTAAGATGTATATTTGGTGTGTATATGCATGCATTTGTAACTTCTTTTTTTAAAAGATTTTATTTATGTATCTTTAGAGGGGAAGGGAAGGAGAGAGGGAGAGAAATATCAGTGTATGGTTGCCTCTGGTGTGTCCCCTGCTGGGAACTGGCCTGCAACCCAGGCATGTGCCCTGACTGGGAATCAAACCGCGATCGTGTGGTTCGCAGGCCCGTGCTCAATCCACTGAGCTATACTAGCCAGAGCTGCAACTTCTGTGAATAGTGTTTTGTTATGTGGCTTATTCTTTCTGGCTCAGTGCTATCTATGTACTGAAGATCACCAGTGTTACTCCGTGTACATTCCACTCTAATCCGAAAGGCCGACTGTAGAGTGCATCCCTCACTATTTTCTTGTGTTCATCCCCAGTGATGGGCAACCAAAATGTCTCAAACTCCCCATTGTTGCAAACCACACCACAGTCAACACTCTCCTACGTGGCCCTTTCTGGATCTGTGTGAGAATTTCTTCACAGGGCCCGTGGGAATACTGAGTTTGACTGCGCACTGCCACATTCATCCCTGGGATGGCTGCCAAAGCCCCCACTATCTCTAGGATTCCATGAGGCTCCCTATGCCCCCCACATTCTCACTACAGCGCTTGACATGATTCAACTTTTAAAAATTTTGCTCATCTATGAGATCTAAACTGAAACTTTGTGGGATACCCCATCCTGTGGAGTTCTCCCAGCCACCTTGGATGAGAATACGTGGTCCTGGACATAATCTGTTGCTCCAGTTGGGAAGGGGGTGGCGATTCCCTCTAATGGAAAATGCCCCAAGCACTTCTCTGAAACAGCTTTTATTGGGATAGCTATGTGCAGGGGTATGCAGTTTGCATGCAAAGCTCATCAATCAATGTCTAAATGCCACAGTTACAGAAAACAGATACTGTTTATAGGTAACAGTTGAAGGAACACAGAGATTGCCTCAGGACAGGGTCTGTTAGACACACTGACGCCAGATGGTCCTTAAGGTGTGGTTCATGAGTTTAGGAATTCACTCCTTCTGTTCTGGGTTCAGATAACTCATGGCAACAGGACCATACAAAGCAAAGCAAGCCTTAAGGGGTATAATGCATTCTTTAGGCCTGGTTTCCCACGGGAACCCTTGATACTAGTATGTGGTCTTGCCCACCTCCAGCATTCCCAGCATTCCTCAAGACTTACAGGCATCTGTCAAGGTCTTGCGTGGGGCTACAGTTTCCGAAACCACACAAAGTGGTCCCCAACCAAATCTTTTTTTTTAAAGCATACTTTTTTTTAAAGATTTTATTTATTTAGATTTATTTATTTATCTTTAGAGGGGAAGGAGAGGGAGAGAAACATCAATGTATGGTTGCCTTTCATGCATCCCCTGCTGGGAGTTGGCCTGCAGGGAACTGGCCTGCAACCCAGGCATGTGACCTGACTGGGAATCGAACCTCGATCCTCTGGTTCGCAGGCCCGTGCTCAATCCACTGAGCTACACCAGCCAGGGCCCAACCAAATCTTATTGTAGGTTTATTTTGTATTTTTCTGATAACTAATGCATTTGAGCATCTTTAGTATGCCTGTTAGCTTTTTGGGTTTTCCACTTCAGGAAATTGTTTGTTCATATCTTTTTTTTACATTTTTAAAAATGTTATTGAATTTACCAGGGTGACATTGATCAATAAATTATATGGTTTCAGGTGCACAATTCTATAACACACCCTCTGTACATAGTATTGTGTTCACTACTCCAAGTCAAGTCTCTTTTCATTACCATTTATCCTCCCTTTACTTTCTTCTGCCTCTCCCTACCTGCCCCCATCCCCCACTTTTGCTCTGTGAAAACAGTATTCACCATATTGTTTTCTATGTCTATGATGTTTTTTTTCTTTGCTTAATCTCTTCAACTTTTTCATCCAGCCTCCAAATGCCACCGCACTCTGACAGTTGTCAGTCTTTTCTCTGTATCTATGAGTCTGTCTCTATTTTGCTTGTTAGTTTATTTTGTCTTTTTAAATATATTTTACTGATTATGCCATTAGTTGTCCCATTTCCCCCCTCATTCCCCTCCCCCCTGCACACCCCTCCCCCCACAGTCCCCCCTTTAGTTCATGTCCATGTGTCATAAGTTCTTTAGCTTCTACATTTCCCACACTACTCTTGCCCTCCTCCTGTCTATTTTCTACCTACCATCTATGCTACTTATTCTCTGTACCTTTTCCCCCTCTTTCCTCCTCCCACCCCCCTGTTGCTAACCCTCCATGTGATCTCCATCTCTGTAGTTCTGTTCCTGTTTTAGCTGTCTGCTTAGTTTGCTTTTGTCTTAGGTGTGGTTGTTAATAACTGTGAGTTTGCTTTCCTTTCACTGTTCCTATTTTTTATCTTCTTTTTCTTAGATAAGTCCCTTCTACATTTCATGGAATAAGGGCTTGGTGATGATGAACTCCTTGAACTTGACCTTTTCTGAGAAGCGCTTTATCTACCCTTCTATTCTCCATGAAAGCCTTGCTGGATAGAGCAATCTTGGATGTAGGTCTTTGGATTTCATGACTTGGAATACTCCTTTCCAGCCCCTTCTTGCCTGTAAGGTCTCTTTTGAGAAATCCGCTGACAGTGTAATGGGAACTCCTGTGTAGGTGACTGTCCCCTTATCTCTTGCTGCTTCTAGGATTCTCTCCTTCATTTTCACCTTGGCTAATGTAATTATGATGTGCCTTGGTGTGTTCCTTCTTGGGTCCACCTTCTTTGGGACTCTCTGAGCTTCCTGGACTTCCTGGAAGTCTATTTCCTTTGCCAGATTGGGGAAGTTCTCCTTTATTATTTATTCAGATAATTTTTCCACTTGTTGCTCCTGCTCTTTCCCTCTGGTACCCCTATAATTCAGATGCTGGAATGTTTAAAGACGTCCTGGAGGTTCCTAAGCCTCTCCTCATTGTTTTGCATTCTTGTTTCTTCATTCTTTTCTGTTTGGTTGTTTCTTTCTTCCTTCTGGTCCACTCCATTGATGTGAGTCCCAGTTTTCTTTCCATCACTACTGGTTCCCCGTGCATCTTCCTTCATTTCACTTAGTTTAGCCTTCATTTTTTCATCTAATTTGCGACCAAAATCAACCAGTTCTATGAGCATTCTGATCACCAGTATTTTGAACTGTGCATCTGATAGGTTGGCTATCTCTTGGTCACTTAGAAGTATTGGCTCTGGAGCTTTTAGCTCTTCTTCTGCTTGAGTCATAATGTTTCGGTCTGTTCACACCTATTATGTATGAGGGGCGAAGGCTTAGGTGTTCACCAGGGCGCGTCAACCCAGTTGCTGGGTCGTGACACTGTATATAGGGGTGGAGTTAGAGAGGGAGCAATAGTGCTCTGCTGTCTCTCGGATTTTGGTCCCTTCTGCCACTTCCCACAAGCAAATTGGGCCCTTCTGGTGCTGGTTCCCGGGTGGGTGGGCTTGTGTACATTCTAGGACCCTGTGGGTCTCTCCAATGAACTCTCCTGTGAGGTTGGGAGCCTCTCCTGGCACCTCAACCCCCAAAAGTTTTTCCAATTGGTGCTTTTAGGCTTTATTTCCTGGCGCTAGGGCCCTGGGTTGCATGGTCGGTCTCACTGCCTTTTTTCTTTTTGTCTGGTTTATTTGCATGTGAATGTGTGTCCCCAGTCAGGCAGCTGCTTTGCGAGCCTTACTGGGTTTTTGTCTCTCGCCTGCCAGGGTTCATGGACCACCGCCTTTTCCTGCCCGGACCCCTCTCTGCCCCTCTTACCGGTCTGGATGAATGGTTCGTTGTTGTCGGACTTCAGTACAGTTCAATTTTCTGTCTGTTTTGGTTGTGTTTTTGTTTCTAAATCTTTGTTATCCTTAAATTTGGTTGTGCGAGGAGGCACAGTATTTCCACCTACACCTCCATCTTGGCCGGAAGTCTGTTCATATCTCTTGCACACGCGTTTGTGGAACTCCCAGTCTGCCATCACCGTTTTTCCTCTCTATGTGGGCCCTACTGATAATCCTGATTCCGTGGGAAGGCTGGACCCTAACCAGGGTTTTTGTTCCCTGTATCAGCCATTACTATTTCTACATAAATTTTAGGATCAGCTTCTCAGATTAATTTTTGCCATATTTATTCCTAATTCACATTTTTAGATGTTATTATAACTGGAATATTAAAAATTTCTATGACGACTTTTCATTGCTATAGACAGTTGGCATGTGGAATTATTTCATGCATATTGATCTTGTAGCTTGCAACTTGCTGGCTTCACTTCTTAGTTGTAGTACTGTTTCCATTGCTGCTGTTGTTTTTTGCTAGATTCAATTGGATGTTCTACATAGACAATGATGTCATCTTCAAATACAGTTTTACTTCTTCCTTACCAATCTGGAGGCCTTTCATTTTCTTTTCTTGCCTGATTGAACTGGCAAGAACCTCCAGTACAATGCTGAATAGAAGTGGTGAGAGCAGATAACCCTGTCTTGTCTTCTAAGGAAGTCAAGATCAAGGAAGTTCCCTTCTATTCCTAGCCTGCCAAAAGGGTGTTTTCTTTTTTAAAAAATTGGGAACAGCTGTTTAATTTTGTCAAATGCTTTTCTGCATTTATTGAGGTGATCATAGGAATTGTGTCTGTGATAGTTACTGAGGCTGGGACTTTTCTCCACCTTAGACAGGACCCAAGGGAATTTGGAACAGAGTTTGAAAGCATTTTTGATAGGACCAGTCCTACCTGTGGGACTGTGAATCAACTCCTGGCGGCAGCGTTGCCCCTGAACAAATGCACGTCCCCAGCCTAAAGAGTCATCACACCCTTTAAAGTCTCTTGGTACCTGACTACCTGATGCACTTGATATCCCACACTCTCAATTGCCCAAATAATTGCTTCAGATTCCTGGCCTTGTGTTTTTTTGTGCATGGCTTTTGTTCCCAAGATACCGGGGGAAGACATGGGGCAGGATATACTCACTCTGTGCTTTCCTCACTGCACCACAGAAACTCTTCTCCTCTCAATGTCCTCAGGACAGAAGTAAAAATGGTAAGAACAGCAAAAAAATATACAGTGCTTATACTATATACCAGACACTATTCTAAACATGTTATATATATCAACTCGTTTATTACTTTTGATCACCCTATGAAATAGACACTACTGTAATGATCATTTTTATAGAAGATGAAACTACAGCATTGTAGAGGTTACCCTGTGAAATAGACACTACTGTAATGATCATTTTTATAGAAGATGAAACTACAGCATTGTAGAGGTTAAGTGACTTGCCCGGCTATGAAATGGCAGACCTAGGATTTGAACTCAGGTAGTGTGAATCCATAGTCACCACACTGCCATGCTCTCAGGTGACAGAATGGTGGCACTGACCCACACTTGTACACTAGTAGAGGAGCCCTTCCCCCCTTACTCTCACTAGCTATACAAACTCTAAGGCTTTAGAATATATCATGTCTTTGGTATCTGTGGTACCTTTGGACAAATTTGGCATCAGTGAGAGTTTCTCACGGATGCTAACACCCAAATATACATATTTGGAAACAAAAACTATGCGGGAAAAAGAACACTTTTTAAAAAAGATGTTTATTTGTCCTGGCTGGTGTAGCTCAGTGGATTGAGCGCGGGCCTGTGAACCACACGATTGCGGTTTGATTCCCAGTCAGGGCACATGCCTGGGTTGCAGGCCAGTTCCCAGCAGAGGACTCACGAGAAGCAACCATACATTGATATTTCTCTCTCTCTTTCTCTCTCCTTCCTTTCCCCTCTAAGATAAATAAATAAAATCTTAAAAATAAATAAATAAAAAAGATGCTTATTTAATGTCCTTGATGTAACCAACAAAATTATGTTCATGGAGCAACATCAGGAAGCTACAAAAAGAAACCCTTAGAGAACAACAATAACAAAAAGCTCTTAGAATCAAGCAATAATCAAAGAGGGATCCTCAAAGCAGCCAGGGAAGAAGAACACCTACCATTAAACCCCAAACAGCCCTGGCTGCTGTGGCTCAGTAGGTTGAGCACTGGTTTGTGAACCAGAAGGTCACTGGTTTGATTCCCAGTCAGGGCACATGCCTGGGTTGCAGGCCAGGTCCCCAGTGGCAGGGTGGGTGTGAGAGGCAAACACACATTGATGTCTCTCTCCTCGTCTTTCTCCCTCCCTTCCCCTCTCTAAAAAAAATAAACAAAATCTTTTTAAAAAACCAAAAACAATTACATAGGAACGAACAATAATGAAAACTGGAAGACAGTGCCATGTCTTCTAAGTGTTAAGGGAAAACAGGTAACTTAAAATTGAGGACCCAGCAAATCTATGTTTCAAGAATAAAGTGAAATAAAGGTGGGTACAGATAAATACAGATTGAGACAGTTTTCTGTTAAGAATCTTCTAAGTATATATTTCAAGAAGGAATATCATCTCCAAAAATGATGTGTGAAGTATAAGGAAGGTGAGCAAATAAATTAGTAAAGAAGTATTTAAATATAAGCAAACACTGTCTGCATAAAATAATATTAATGTCTATTTTGTGTGTATGTTAATGACTTCCTTAGAAAAGAAAGAACTAAAATAGTAGACAGCAAAAACTTGTAAATTGGGAGACAGTGTTTTATAAAGTCCTTATATTATTTGTATAGGGGATTATAATGTTGAAGTCTCAACTTTAGGTTAAATATGTATGGTAAGGTTTCAAGGCAAATGACTAAAAAAATCTCTGGGGGCATTAATCAAGAAAAAGAAAAAAGTAAATGATATGAGCAATGTCAAATATATAGCAGAAATTAAAAATAAGAGGATATAATTAATTTTAAAATTTAGATGAATTGGATCAATTCCTAGAAAATGCATTTATTTATTGAAGGAGCCCCCCCCCCCATAACCTTGACCAACTATGGTAGGTGACCAACGGTGCAAAAATCCTAAATAATTTATTAGCACACTACATGTAGGATGAGTAGAAAAAGATTTAATGTAACATGAAAATGTGGGGTCTAACTCCAGAAATGCAAGAACAGTTGAACATTAGAAAGCTCCCAGAACAAGGTAGCGCTGTGACTCTGAGCGAGCAGTTCAATGCTCTTTTCCAGCTTTAGAGGGGGAGGAGGCTGGGAAAGGGGTGGGTCACCTGGGGGAGGGGTCCCTGGAGAGAGCAGGGTGGGAAGGGGCCTGAGGCCTGTGAAGACCCCCACCTTACATGTTATGCACTGCTATAAAAATACCCACAGCTCTGAGGTAGGCACATTCACCTTATTTTACAAATGTTAAAACAAAGGCTAAAAAGTTGACCAAGGTCACAGCGTTAGTAAGTAGCTTAGCTGCCATCCAAACTGACGTTGGTCTCAATCTATAGGTCATGTTTTTTTTTTTAAAGATTTTATTTACTTATCTCTAGAGGGGAAGGGAAGGAGAGAAATATCAATGTATGGTTGCTTCTCATGAGTCCCCTGCTGGGAACTGGCTTGCAACCCAGGCATGTGCCCTGACTGGGAATCAAACCGCGATTGCCAGGTTCGCAGGTCCGCACTCAATCCACTGAGCTACACCAGCCAGGGTCTACAGGTCATGTTCCTAACCGTGACGCTGTTCTCCCTTTCATAGTGATAGAAGTAGGTGTTCAGGAAATGGTGGCCGGGTGCGAGGTACTTTACCAATACTCTAACACCCACAACAACTGTCCAAGTGGGTGATAGACTCTTATCACTGATGAGAAAACTGATGCTTCTAGAGGACAGGTGTGAGGTCATACAACCAAGATATGGGGGCACCATGCTTTGCAAACCGGCCTGCCAGGCTGCACCACTCACTTGTCTTAGATCATGGGTGTGAATGAAGCCCAAGAGGAGATGAACACCAGTGTCTGAGGACAAGATGGGCAGGCCCTGTCCATTCCTTGAAAGATGAGGTGCTCTACAGCATGGGCGGTGTCAGGAGTCGGAGAAACGTCTCTTTATAAGGAGATGTCCACACATGGGCCTGAGGGAAACTCCAAATGACCCCAACCACGGAGGGGCTAAAGGAAGCAGGCCACATACACACCATGGTCTAGATAAGGAAGCCAGGGACGTTGAAAGCTGGCATAAACAAGCACAAAGACAGTCATGTCTGATGAGCTTTTCATTACCTTTCTAAAGAACTAACAAATTAGCATGTTAGGGGAGGTCACAAATTCCTCACGTTTGGATTTTGGTATGTGCTGGAGTCTCCTACGATGATCTCATAGAAAGATGCATGAACAGTAAATGTAGTTATGCAGCTTGGTGCGCCTGCGCTGCTTCCCACCTTTGGGTCTTTGCTCACGCTGTACCCTTGGCCTGGACTGCCATCCTCTCCCCTTGTTAGTCATCCAGACGTCTCCTTCTTCTATTTTGAGGCTAAGTGCACACACCATCTCTTCTAAGAAACCTTCCCTGGTCCCTTGAGCTGGGTTGTATGTTCCGTGGGGATCCCACAGTCTATTGTATCTACTATTGTCCCTGTCACACTGAAATTACGGTTCCATGTCTGGGAACATACCTTGTTCATCTCTGTGTACTCAGTGCAGAGCAGGAAACCTGCCACATAATAGGTGGTAAGTTAATTTTGCTCAACTGAACTTATAGCTGGTGGCATTACACTAGGAACGGCTAATGAACTAATGTTGGCCCAGCCAGGGGTATCTGTAGTGGCATGCCACAGGGCCCTACGTATATTTATGGCATTCTGATGAAATTAGTGGGTGACAAAAAACTATGGGAGTAGGTTACACGTTACGCAACAGAATTAATATCCAAACAGTCATAGGGGGGCAGAAACATTGGAGCCACACTGGTTAGCAAGGACCTTAGGGGAAGAGTTGGGACTAAAACCCCATAACCTGTTACAGCCTTAACAGCGGAAAAAGGGTTTTTTGAGGTAAAACTTACTTTTCCGTGGTGTCCACCATTACAGCAGCACTTATCACATGTCAGGCTTTGTACCAGCTCCCGCACCACACCCCCACCAAGCACCACAGAAGAAGTCTAGCGGGGCAATCTTCTGGTCCTGGGAACCAAGAAACAGTTCCTTATGGGGCAGGAGAAGTGGGGATCCTAGCTGGGATCAGAAGGCCCTGTGAGAACTGGGTCTTTGGTTTGGCATGACTACACAGCAGTTTGAGGACTGTCTGAGGAAGAGGCAGGTCCACCTCAGGAGCCCCAGGGTACAGAGCCAGTCATAGAGAACACGGGACATTGTCATCACCATACCAACGGTGAACTTGCTTCTCCAAAGAACTCAGGAACTATTCTCACTGCTTCCTCACGGCCTTCGGAACAATGACATCTGAACAATGACATCTAAGCTCCTCAGCATGTCATGAAAGGCCTTCATGCCTAGCCTAGTTTTCAAAGCATTTCTCTATCATCCACATTAATTCATTCATTCAGTTTATTCCACAAATATTTATTGAGCATCTACTGGATATTACTATGTACTATTCTTAGCACTGGGGATGCAACAGTGAACACAAGTCCCTGCTTTGTGCAGCTTACAGTCTATTGGACAGACAAACACTAATCACAACATATATATATATGAAAGATATCTGGTGGTGATCAGTACTTTGTATAAAAACAGAAGACAAAAAGTAAGCTAAAGGGATAGAAAGTGTAGGTGAATGGGACTAGTTTAGGTACGCTGTTCAGGGAATGCTGCTCTAAGGAGGTGACATTTATATATATACTGGAAGTCATTGGGCGAGTCATCAAATTATCTGGGAAGAAGAGTGTTCCAGGCAGTGAGAAAAACAAGTATAAAGTCTAGGAAGAGGGAGGGCACTTGACATGTTTGAGTAATAGCGAGGAGGCCAGTGTGGCCGGAGAACAGCGAGTGATGGGGAAAATGAGAGGACGTGAAGTCAGAAAGGGGATGGGAACCAGACCATGTGGGGACTTTGGGGCCAGGGGAAGAATTCTGGCTTTTATTCTGAGGGAACTGGGAGCCATGGGAGAAATTTCAACAGAGGAGCAACCTAATCTGAAGAATTTCAGATTTTAAAAAGATTTTCAAAAGAATTTCAGAGAATAATTAGTAATAGGTATTACAACAGCAGACAAAGAAAAAACAATTACTGGGAAACCAAAAAAGTATACAACAGAGGATATATAATCAGAGTATACTATGTGGTTCAGATGTACACAATATTTACAACGTTATACTTATGTAAACAGTGATTATTGGTTGAACAAAAATTATATAAAATGTTTAAAGAAATAACAGATGAAACCACAAAGACAAGCAAGCCACAACAGGTTATCAGGAATGACTAGGCAGATTAGAAAGTAAAACATATGGAGCGTATTACAAATGAAAAATACAATTGTTGAAATAAAAAACTCAGTGGACAGATTAAATAGCAGATAAGACATAGCTGAAGAGTGAGTCAGTAAACTGAAAGATATATCTGAAAAAAAATTTCCCAGAAGGAAGACAAGGAGACAGAAAATATCAAAAAGATGTTATAATACATGGAAGATATAATAAGAAGTTCAAAAATATGACTAACTGTATTTTTAGAAACAACATATCCAAATAATGGGAGAAGGCAACATTTGAAGAAATAATGGTTACGAAGTTTCCAGAAATTATGAAAAAACCAAATCCAGATGTATGAAGTAAGCACATTTCCAAAGCAGAACACATGAAAAAGAAATATGTGCCTAAATATTTTAGAATAAAACTGAAGAGCCAGCTCCCTATACATCCCCCTCCTAAAAAAGAGAGAGAAAACCATAAAGGTAGCCAGAATATATAAAAAAAAAAACAACTACCAAGCCCCTATCCAGCAATTAGACTGACATCAGACTTCTAAATACCTATAACAAACTATCTTTGAGGATAAAATGACATTTACATATAACAAAGACTGGGAGAAGTTAACACCAAGAGGCCTGTACTAAAAGAACATCTAAACAATGTACTCATAATGAAGAAAAATCCCAGAACGATGGTCTGATGTGCAAAAATATATGCATGTGAATCCAAACAAACACTGTGCATATAAAAAATACTAATGATGCTGTAAAATTTATGAGGTTAGAAAAAAAAAAAGAACTAACCTAGTCAACACAATAACATGTGGCCAAGAGAGAAATACCTACAGTTGAAGGTTTCTGTGTTCTTCAAGAAGGAGAACTTTAGACCTTATAAATTAAACATGCATGGTAAAATTTCAAGGATAACCACAGAAAAAAATAGGAAAAATATAAATTCTGAACAGTAGGGAGGAAACACTTTTAATGAGAAAGCAAACAAACAAATCTCAAAACCAAAAAAGCAAGCAAGAAAGGAGAAAAATGAAACATAGAAAAGATGGTGTTAGGAAACAGAAATAAAAAAATGATGGTAGGAACAAGTCCAAATATATCACAGTAAATGTAAACAGATTAAACTTACCTATTAAAAAAACAAGGATCATCAGATTAGCTTTTTCAAAAGGCCCAGCTATATGCCATTCCCAAGAGATGTAATGAAAGCATAAGGACATGAAAATGTTGATAACTAAAAGGATAGAAAATTATATACCACATAAATCCTAGCAAGAAGAAAAGTTTGTGCCCTGGCTGGTGTAGCTCAGTGGATTGAGTGCGGGCCTGTGAACCAGATGATCGCGGTTCGATTCCCAGTCAGGGCACATGCCTGGGTTGCAGGCCAGTTCCCGGCAGGGGCCAGTTCCCAGCAAGGGATGCACGAGAAGCAACCATACATTGATGTTTCCCTTCCTCTCTCCTTCCCTTCCCCTCTAAAGATAAATAAATAAAATATTTTAAAAAAAGAAATTAAAAAAAAGAAGAAAAGTTTGTGTTGTTATATGAATGTAAGATTAAATAGATTTCAAGAAAAAATTCATTATCAGGACTAGAGGGTCATTACATATTTTCCAGGAATATATAATTTGTAATTTGGATATTCCTAATAAAATATTCTCAAAATATATAAAATGTTAATAATGAACATGGAGAAAAAGACACATCTACTATCAGAGTTGAATATTAACATACTTCTCACAATATTGGTATATAATGACCAAGAAAAGCAGTATAGAAAATTTGAACAATACAATGAACAAACTTGATAATAGACATGTAGAACTCTGTATTCAACAATTAGAGAACATACACTCTTATAAAACACATAAGAAACATTAAAAAATATTGATCATGTACTAAGCCATATTCAATTCTCAATAAATTTCAGAGTTGTTATCACAGAGACCACATCCTCTGAGCATAACACGATTAAGACAGATTTTAATAACAAAGAGCTAAATCTAAAAGTCCACAAACATTTAGAAATTTAAAAACACACTTCAATATAACTTACAGGTTGAAGAAGTAAGCAAGATGGAAAGTTGAAGTACTTGGAACTGAACAATAATGAAATACAACACATTTGAACTTATAGAAAAGCAATGTCTAGCGAGCAATTTATATCCTTAAATGCACAAATCAAAAAACAAGGAAGCCTGAAAATTAATGAAGTTAGTATCCAACTTAAGAAATTAGAAAAAGAACAACAGAATGAATCCAAAAAATGTGGAAGGAAGGAGATCAAAAAAGATAAGAGCAGAAATCAAAGAAATAGAAAACAAAGACAAAATAGAGAGAAGCAACAAAGCCAAAAGTTGGTTCTTTGAAAAGACTAATAAAATAGACAAACCTCTGGTGAGATTTATCAAGAAAAAAAGTGAGAAGGCACAAATAACCAATATCAGCAATGAAAAAGACATACCTACAGATTATATACAGCAGAAAATAAAAAATAAGGGAAGTTTATGCCAATAAATTTGAGAACGCAGACAAAATGGACCAGTTCCTAGAAAACTTTAACTTACCAAAAGTAACTCAAGAAGAAAAAGAAATCCTGAATAGTCCTCTACCTACTAAGAAAATGGAAGCGGCAGTTAAAACGTTTCCTACCAAAAATGAATACATGAATAAACAAACAAACAAACAAACAAACAACAATAGCAGGAGGCAGAATTTTCTAGTTGATATGTGGATTACAGGTAGGTAAAGAGATACAAATTCCCTCAGCCCCTAGAGGTGTCCATGCGGCTCCTAAGGCAGTGGAGACCCTAGGAAGCCTGCCTCTCTCGGTAGGCAGCCTCCTGTGGAGACCCTTAGAGGGTGGCCCTTAGTGAAACCAGGTCTGAGAAATCTCTCTACGTACCTGTAGGTGGTGAGCATAAATGAGTAACATCCAGCACTCAGTTACTGCTCTGTGGTAAGTGTCTAAGGCAGGCCAAGGCGGAGTTCAGTCACTGGGGCAGCCTCTTCAGTAGCCAGCTCCTGTAGTCTTCTGCTCACTGAAGACAAAGGGCCTGTGGAACTGCTGGAGGAGTCTGTGTTCGTTGCCAAGAAACACCACACACAGCCAACTTGGGACTAGTTGGGGTGGGGCTGGGTGCAGGAAGGCTAAGCCGAAGCTTCTAGAGAGTGTAACGCCAGGTAGAAGCCCTGAGATTCTGTCTTCACAAATATCAGATACTTTTATCCATTTGCAGCTGATGGGCCCTTTTCATGGTGTCCAGGCTGGCTGCAGGGGACGGGTCTAACAATGATGCATGTTCTGCAAACAAGAGCTTCATCATTATTTTGAAATAATTTATACGCAAGAGTTCAATGGGCTTGAAATCTAATTACATAATCGTGAGAAATTTGAATGATATATTTGTCAATGAAACAAAAAGAAAAGCTGTCGGATGCCACTTCAATTGTTAAACATTTACGAGGAGTTTAAAAATTGGTTTGAAATACTTTATCACGTCCTTGTACAGAGATCTTTGTTGACCATGACTATCGAAAACCTTAAAGAACACATCATTAAAAAGTCTTGAGCAGAATTTGTGCGTAGCCATATCAAACCTCATATAAAATAAACATGTTATGGAGGCAGTTTTCGAATTTCTCATTTAAAAATCTGAAAATACTTTATTTAAAAGTTTAATATTAACTCAGTTTTAAAAAGGAGAACATCAAACCAAGATGGTTTTATAGGAAAATTCTACTTTTTAAAAAAAGACTTTATTTATTTATTTATCTTTAGAGGGGAAGGAGAGAGGGAGAGAAACATCAATGTATGGTTGCCTTTCGTGCGCCCCCTGCTGGGAACTGGCCTGCAGCCCAGGCATGTGCCCTGACTGGGAATCGAACCGCGATCCTCTGGTTCGCAGGCTTGTGCTCAACCCACTGAGCTACACCAGCCAGGGCCTGGAAAATTCTACTTAATGGACCATTCTAATGCCATACAGCATCTTACAGAATTCTGTAAAAAAGCGGACACTGATTCATTCTATGATACCAGCAGAACTTGAGGTGAAAAGCAAATAAGGGAAGCATGAGAAAAGAAAACTAAAGACCAATTTCACTCATGGACACAGACATAAAAATCCTAAACAAGTATTAACAAACTAAACCTACTGCTGTATAAAAAGAAAACGATCAGAACAAAGTTGTGTCTATAACAGAAATTCAAAGGTGGTCTAACATGAGGTAAATCTATGAATGGCATTAACAACACATTATCACATTACTGAAGAAAAACCCATAATCATCCTAAGAACCAGAAAAGGTATTTGACAAAAAATTCAATAGCCTTTCATGATTTAAAATCAATAATAAAATTCTGTTAGCATAGAATAACAGGATGGAACTTGTCATTCTTTTTAAAAAAGATTTTATTTCTTTATTTTAGAGTGAGGGGAAGGTACAGAGAAAGAGAGGAAGAGCTGTTCTGAACATCAATTGGCTGCAACCCAGGTATGTTCCCTGCCTGGGAATTGAACTGGCAACTTTTGGCTTTGCAGGACAATGCTCAACTCACTGAGCCACACCAGTCAGGGTAGAACTTGTCATTATTTTTTTTTCCCTTCCCCTCTCCCAGATAACTTGTCATTCTTAATAGGATATGGTTAGTGGTGTTTCCTCTAAAATATCCAACAAGACAAGGATGCCCACTCACACCTTTTCTATTCAACAGTGTCTTGTGTTACTAAGAGGTCTTGTCCACATTAGTAAGACAAGAAAAATCAATTCAAGGCATAAAGATTGGAAAAGAAAAAAACAAAACTGTTAATACTTATAGCTGACATAATTGTTAATGTTGAAAACACAAAAGAATATGCAGACAACTTGAAAGGGACTGTGCCTTGTTGAGAAATGGAGGATTCCAGGGTCGGGGCAGCAAAATGCAAGATGAGTAGGAAGCATCTTGCAGTGCCAGTGAAGAAGTGCTAAACAACAAAAGGATGCAGGCATGTTAAAAGGACACAGTAGCCATCCTCAAAAAGAACCCCAGTGGCCAAAGCTGGAACAACTTGAGCAACACAGACAACACGCAGCAGTATTGGGTTTATAACTCAGATTGTATTAAATAAATATGCATGAGTTCACACGGATATAAACAGGTACCTGAATAAATACATAAATAAGAGAAAAGAAACCAATCTTTTTTTTATAGAAGAGTTCCAAATAATATATGTAACTACGTCCCCTTTCAGAGGTGGAACTCAATTCCTCTCCCTTTCCTTGAAGGTGGGCTAGATTCTTCCAAAGAACAGAGAAGGAAATGGGAGAAGTAGCAACTTTGCATTGGATGAACCTGGCAACCACCTTAACCAATGATGAAGGCCAGCATCAGCAGTGGTGCCATGGAGATATCACATACCCCTGATATGATGTGATGAAAAGGGCACTTTAGCTCTGTGGTGTTTTTTCAAAAAAAAAAAAAACCCAGTCTAATTATCAGGAAAACTTCAGACATTTCCAAATTGAGGGTCATTCTATAGAACACCTCAATGTGTTAAGGTCATAGAAAACAAGGAAAGACTGAGGAGCTGGCGTAGACCAGAGGACACTAAAGAGACATGACAACTTCAATGCAATGTAGTATTCTGAATTGGAGCCTAGAACATAAAGAGGATATTAGTGGGAAAAGTGATAAATCCATATAAAGTCTGAAGTTTAGTTACTGGTAATATATCAGTATTGCTTTCTCAATTTTGACAAATATACTATGGTGAGGAGTATACAGGGACTCCCTGCACTATCTCTTTATTTACTTTTCTATTACCATAAAATTATTATAAAATAAAGTTTGGCCCTGGCCAGGTATCTCAGTGGATTAGAGCATCATCAAAATATGTCAAGGCTGCACGCTTGATCCCTGGTCAGGGCACAAATAAGAATAAACCTATGAGTACAGGAATGAGTAGAACAAAAATTCCCTCTCTCTCTCTCTCTCTCTCTCTCCTCCCCCTTACTCTCCCTCTAAATCAGTAAGTAAAAAGTTTGCTTAAAAACAATAAGGGTAGCAAGGTGAATGGCTATAATATCAGTATTAAAAACTGAACTTCATTTCTACATCCCTGCAAAGTAAAACACACATTATATAACAAGATCTCATTTATAATAAGAGCAAAACACATAAATACCAAGGAATAAATCTAACCCAAGATATACAACACCTGTATTATAAAATTGTACACCTGAACCCTACATAACTTTACTAACCAATATCACCCCAATAAATTCAATAAATAAAAATAATTTTAAAAATAAAAGGAAGCCCTGGCTGGTGTAGCTCAGTGGATTGAGTGCAGGTCTGTGAACCAAAGAATCATGGTTCAATTCCCAGTCAGGGCATATGCCTAGGTTGCAGGCCAGTTCCCAGCAGGGTACCCATGAGAGGCAACCATACATTGATATTTCTCTCCCTCTCTCCTTCCCTTCCCCCTCTAAAGATAAAGAAATAAATAAATTTTATTTTTTTTCCCAATTTTTTATTTAATTATTTTTCAAGTACAGTTTTCTGTCTATTACTCCCATCCCATCCCACCCCCCATCCTCCCCCCTCCCTTTAAAAAATAAATAAAAATAGGCCCTGGCTGGTGTAGCTCAGTGGATTGAGTGCAGGCCTGTGAACCAGACAATCGCGGTTCGATTCCCAGTCAGGGCACATGCCTGGGTTGCAGGCCAGTTTCCGGCAGGAGCCAGTTCCCTGCAGGGGATGCACGAGAAGCAACCATACATTGATATTTCCTTCCTCTCTCCTTCCCTTCCCCTCTAAAGATGAGTAAATAAAATATTAAAAATAAATAAATAAATAAATACAAATAAAAGGAATGAAAAAATATGCAACACCTTAGGTAGAAAATAAAGCAGTACCAAAAGATATTCAAGAATTTATTTAAAATAAAAGGATATGCCATATTCATAGGTAGAAAGATTCAACATCATAAACATATCAATTCACTGACGTATAGATCCACTGCAACTCCAATATTTTTATAGACCATAACAAGCTGATGCTGAAATGTATCTGAAATAACAAAAGGCCAAGAATATATGCTATTCCTAAAGAAGAATAAAATGGGAAGACTTTATCAAATAGCAAGATTCTTTATGAAGCTAAAGTAATCATTGTCCTGTGGTTAGAGACAAAAAGTTAGCCAAGAGCAGAGATTCCAGAAACAGACCTATCCAGATACAGAGCCTTGAAGTGTGTGGGAGATGGCAGACTTGACTCACAAGATCTCCCTCCCAAATTTCTGTCCACCACACGTGGTTGTAGGACCAGCTCATTCTGTGTCTACGCTCCTCCTACTAGTCTGGATAGACGTGGTTTCTTTAATTCCATAGTTGTCAGACTTCCATTCCACTTCATTTTTTAGTTGTCCGACTTTAATTCAACTCAATTTCTGATGGTTCTGAGTGAAAATTGTTCTATATTGTAGCTGTAATTTTGATGTGGTTGTGGAAAGAGGCGAGCCATGTCTGCCTATACTGCCATCTTGACCAGAAGTTCCTGGCACAGTCTTCCTGAGCTGAACATTTACAGGTCTTATTAACTGTCAATTCCGCTCCTAGGTCCATACCATAGAAAAATAGGTTTGCATGTGTACCAGGAGACATGCACAAGAATGTCCATGAAAGCAAAATGCTGTATATGATCCAAATGTCCATCAAAAGATAAATGGGTAATGATTTATTTTACCATCACCCAATGAAATATTACACAGCCTTGAGAACGAACAAGCAGCAGCTACATATAAAACATAGGTGAATGTTGGAAACACAAGAATGAGTGAAAAAAGTAAGTCACAGAAGACCGCAGAGAAGACCACACAGACCACTGTGTGGTCTTCTGTGACTTTTTTCACTCATGATTCTATTTTTTACAAAGCTCACAACCAAGTCAAAGAAACAATGTAATAAAAGCATCTCCACAAATATGTACATCTGTGTGATATATGTATGTGTGTATATATATACACATATGCGCACACACATTACATATATATAATATGAGCAAGGGAATGTTAAACACCAGACTTAGGAGACTGGTAATTTCTGGCAGGGGGTGGGGAATAGGACAGAAAACGATACAGGGATAGATGCTATTACTCATGTTGTTCTTGGTTAAGGTTGTGAGTTCTTGGGTTTTCATTATTTTAATATCTTGATAACTCATGTATATAGCATGCATATATATTCTTTTTATTACATATCCAGTATATTTCATAAGAACAAACAGAATGGAAGGAGAGTAGGAAGAAGTGAAAAATGACAACTCTTCTAGAGAGTTTTGCTATTAGGAGAATAAAGAAATTAATCCATAGCCGCAAGGAGATGTGGGGAAAAGAGAGTTTTACATTTTTTTAAAAGATGGAAGCAATAGGAGATAGAGGGACTTATCTAAGAAAAAGAAGATGATCAATATTATGAACAGTAAAATAACAGCAAACTCACAGCTCTCAACAACTAAACTGAAAAAAAAAAAGCAAACTAAGCAAGCACGTAGAACAGGAACAGAATCACCGAAATGGAGATCACATGGAGGGTTATCAGCAGGGAGGGGGAAAGGGGAACGTGGGGGAAAAGGTACCAGGAATGAGAAGTATAAATGGTAGGTACAAAATAGACAGGGGGAGGTTAAGAATAGTGTAGGACATGGAGAAGCCAAAGAACTTATATGTATGACCCATGAACATGAACTAAGGTGGGTGGGAATGATGGAGGGAGCGTGGTACAGGGCGGAGGGGGATAAAAGGGAGAAAAAAAACAGGACAACTGTAATAGAATAATCGATAAAATATATTTAAAAAATAAAAACAAGAAATTAAAAATAGCTGGCAGAGAACTCAGGGAGCACATAAAGGGTGGGGCAAAACAGTTTATTCTTGTATTATTATTTATGAATTATTGCATCATTTTCCATATGAACAACTACCTTTGTCCCAGCCTCTAATACAGGAAATACAGAATTCAGAGAATTAGTTGAAGTAAATTGCTAAACAAGTAAACAGCAATGAGAATAATAACAATAACGACCACACACACACAACCGAGAACTATAAGAAACCTTGCGTTTGGAAGAGTCTGATACCAGAGTTGTTAGAGTATCTAAAATGTCCAGCTTTTGACCAAAAAAAAAATTGTGAAACATGCAAAAAAACCAGTAAATAATGTTTCATATACAGGGAAAAAAACAGCCAAAAGAACACTTTTTGAGGGGGGCAATATTTGGAACTTAATAGACAAAGACTTAAAATGACCTATTATAAATATTTTCAGAGAACTAAAGGAAGCCATCTCTACAGAATTAAATGAAAATACGAGAACAGTGTCTCACAAAATAGAGAATATCAATAGAGATAGAAATAAAAAAAATCTAATAGAAAATCTGGACCTGAAAAGTCTAACAACTGAAATGAAAACTATACTTTGAGGGGCTCAACAAGAGATGTGAGCTGGCAGGAGAGCAGGGTAAATTCTCTGAAAGGTCAATAGAGATTATCCATTATGAAAAGAAGACAGAAAAAAGACTGAGGATAAAGAAACAGCTTCCCGGGCCTGTGAGACTCTATCCATGTATCAACACACGCATTAACAGGAGTCTTAGAAGGACAAGAGAGAGAAAGGAGCCAAAACATCATAAATCGGGTGAAAATATTCATCTATACACTCACGAAGCTCAAGTAAAATAAACTCAAAACAGATTCATATCTAGATACATAGTGAAACTGACAAAAATCAGTCAAAAGGAAAATCCTGAAGGCAGCAAGAGAAAAATGACATTGCATATATGGGATCCTCAATAACACTAACAGCTGATTTTTAATCAGAAACTATAGAGTCCCGAAGAGGCCAGAAGACAGTGTGATGACATCTTCAAAATGTTGTAAGAAAAAGACGGTTACTGAATTCCATGTCTAGATAGTGTCCTTCCAACATGAAAGAGAAGTTAAGATAAAAACTAAAAGAATTTGCCCTGGCTGGTGTAGCTCAGTGGATTGAGCACAGGCCTGCAAACTAGAGGATTGCGGTTCGATTCCCAGTCAGGGCCCGTGCCTGGCTTGCAGGCCAGTTCCCAGCAGGGGACACACGAGAGGCAACCATACATTGATATTTCTCTCCCTCTCTCCTTCCCTTCCTCTCTAAAGATAAATAAAATCTTTAAAAAAAAACTAAAAGAATTTGTTGCTAGCTTCAGGCTGAAATTAGAGGACAATAAATGGTAACGTGAAGGTAACTACACAGGTATGATGGAAAAAACTATGCAATTAAAAAGAGAATTTTGAAATGCTTTTGTTCTCCTATCTGTTGTAAAAGACAACTGCATAAAGCAATAATATTAAAACTGTGTTGATGTGCTTACAATGCACAAAGTAATTCCTATGATAATACCACAAAGAAGAGGAGAGGGAACAGAGGTGTATTGGAGCAAAGTTTTTTATATACTATTGAAAGTAAAAGACAGAAAACTGTACTTGAACAATAAAAAAAAGAAAGTTAGAATTAATCCAAAGTAGATTGATTCACATTAAGATGGTAATTGTAATCCCCAGGGCAACCACTAAGAAGTTAACTAAAAATATGTATAGTTAAAGCCCTGGCCAGGTAAACTCAGTTGGTTAAAACATCATCTCAATACACCAAGGTGTGGGTTCACCCCCAGTCAGGGCACATCCAGGAAGCAACAAATGAATGCACAAACAACAAATTGATGTCTCTCTCAAATCAATCAATAAAAATATATAGTTAATAAGAAAATTTAAAATTTAAGTAGAAAATATCTACTTAACACAAAAGAAGAGAGGAATTAAAGACCAAAGGAACAGAAATGACATAAGACACACACAAAGCAAGTATCAATCCTTCACAATCATCCAAAAGACAGAGGAGAAAACACTTCCCAATTCATTCTATGCAGCCAGTATTAGACGAATACCAAAAGCAGACAATGATCTTACAAGAAAACTATAGACCAATATCCCTTATGAAGATCAATATAAAAATCCTCAGTAAAATAGTAGCAAACCAAGTCTAGCAACACATGAAAAGTTTTATATAACAGGATCAGTTAGGGTTTGTTTCAGCACTACAAGGTTAGTTTATCATCTAAAAATTAATTGGTGTAATACACCATATTGACACATGCAGAAAAGGCATGTGACCAAACCCAACACGCATTCATGGCAAAAACATTCAGAGAACTAAGAGTAGAAAGGAACTTCCTCAACCCGATAAGAGGTACCTATGTGAAACCCACAGCTCATATCACACTTAATGGTGAAAGACTTAATACTTTCACCCCAAGATCAGGAACAAGGTAAGAATACCTGCTGTCATTACTTCCACTCAGCCCTGTACTGGAAAGTCTAGCCAGGGCAACTAGTCAAGAAAAAAAAAAAAAGGCATCCAGATTGCAAAGGAAAAGTGAAACTATCTCTACAGATGACATGATCTAGTATATAGAAAATCCTAAGGAATCAATTTAAAATTGATTGAATTAATAAGCAAGTCAGTAATGTGGCAGGATAGAAGATCAATCAATAAAAATCAATTGTATTTCCACACACTAGCAATGAACAATCAGCAAGTGAAATTAAGAAAAGAATACCATGTATAACAGCAGCAAAATGAATAAAATACCTAGGAATGAATTGAAGAAAAGAAGTGCAAAACTTGCATACCGATAGCTACAAAACATTTGTGAAAGAAACTAGAGAGTCTAAATGGAAAGACTTCTCACGTTCATAAACAGGAAGACTTAATGTTGTTAAATGGTGAGATCTTCCAAATGATTTATAGGTTCAACACGATCCTAACATTCATATAGAAATGCAAGGGGCTTAGAAAAGTGAAAACACTCTTGAAAAAGAACAAAGGTAGAAGACTCCCAACTCCTACTTTTCAAACTTAACTACACAACTATAGTGATCAAGACAGTGTAGTCTGGCATAGTGACAGACATACAGATCAATAGAATAGAATTCCAAGTCCAGAAATTACAGTAATCTTTAAATGTATGATTATGGTCAATTGATTTTTCACAAGATTGCCAAGACAATTCAATGGGGGATAGAGCACCCTTTTCAACAACAACAAAAAAAGGTGCTGGAACAACTAGATATTCGCATGTAGAAGAACAAAATTTGGACCCCTACCTCACACCACACACAAAAATTAACTCTAAGTGGATCACCAACTGAAATGTAAGAGCTAAAATCCATACAATTCTTAGAAGAAAACATAGGAATAAATCTTTGTGACCTTTGGTTATGGAATGGTTTCTTGGATATGACATGAAGAACTCAAGTGACAAAAGAAAAATAGATAAATTTGACTTCAAAATTTAAAACTCTTCTGCATCAAAGCACTTCATCAAAAAAAGGGAAAGACAACCCACAGAATAAGAGAAAAGATTTGCATTTCATATATCTGACATGAGACTTGTATCTAAAATATATAAAAAATTCTTACAACTCAACAATAAGAAGACGAATAATCTAATTTTAAAAGGGTTAAGAATTTGGATAGACACTTCTCTAAAGAAGATGTACAAATAGCCAATAAACACAAGAAAAGATGCTCAACATTATTATTTATTAGGGAAATGCAAATAAAAACCACAATGAAATACCACTTTATACTCATTAGGATGGCTATAATAAAAAAAAAAAAAGCAAACAATAAGCCCTGGCTGGGTAACTCAATTGGGTGGAGCATCTTTTAAAAGGACCATACGCCAAAAGACTGTGGGTTTGATTCCCAGTCAGGGCTTATACCTAGGTTAAGGGTTTGATGCCTATTCAGGGTGCCTATGGGAGGCAACTGATATCTCTCTCTCTCCCTCCCTCCCTCCTTCCCTACCCTCCCTCCCTCCTTCCTCTCTAAAATCAATAAGCATATCCTTGGGTAAGGTTTAAAAAAAAAGACAACCAGAAAGGAAGAAGGAGCTCCTACCTTTTGCAACATCATGGATGGAACTGGAAAGCATTATGCTGAGCGAAATAAGCCAGGCAGTGAAAGACAAATACCATATGATATCACCGTTAACAGGAATCTAAACAACAAAACAAACAAGCAAGCAAAATGTGACCAAAGACACTCAAATACAGAACGTGCTGACAGGGTCCAGAGGGGAGAGGGGAGAGAATCACAGGGGAAAAGGGGATGGACTCATATGAACAAATATAAAGGTCACATGGACAATAACTAAGGTGGGGGGCGGAAATGGGAGGGAGGTGGGGAGCACTGGGGGGGCAGGGCTGGGAATACAAGACAGAAAACTGTACTTGAACAAGAATTAAATTTAAAAAATATTCCAAAAAAAAAACAATAAAAGGTGTTGGCGAGGCTACGGAGAAACTGGAACCCTCATACGTTGCTCATGGGAATTTAAACTGGGGTCGCCACTTTTTCAAACGTTAGGCAGTTCCTCAAAAAGTTAAACAGAGTTGCCATATGACCAAGCAATCCCACTCCTAGGTATTTGCCCAAGAGAAAAGAAAACATAGAGACATCCACGCAAAAACTTGTCCAGAAATGTTCAGAGTAACATTATAACAGCCAAACATGAAAACAACTGAAATGTTCAGCAACTGGCAAATGGACAAAGAAAATGTGGTTTACACATACAATGGAATATTACTTGGCAATAAAAGTGCTATGTGCAACAATATGAACCTCAAAACCACTATGCTAAGTGAAAGAAGCCACTTATAATGACCAACATATTATATAATCCCACTTATTTGAAATGTCTAGGCTAGACACATCAATAAATAGAGACCAAAAGTACATTAGTGGTTGCCCAGGGCTGGGGGGAGGGAGTCATGGGGAGTAACCACTAATAAGCATGAAGCTTCTTTTGGGGGGGGAGGGGAAACTTCCAAAATCGATGGTTGCATGACTGTGTGAATATACTAAAAACCCTTTCACAGGGTGAATTTTAAGGTACATAAAATATGTCAATAAAAGTGTAACAAAAAGCTGGAAGCAATAACAGAATGTCTGTGTTCTGAAGGGAATGATCTTGTAGAGAGGGCGATATTGATACAGGAAAGGGAGGAGGAAACTGCTGGAGCCATGTCTCCAGGAGGTAAGAGAGGGCAAGATCCAGCGCCAAAATGGAAGGACTGGATTTTGATGACAGCATGGACAGTTTATCCATAAGAACAGGAAAGAGGGCAAAGTGCATGAGTATAGATGCTGTTTGGTGGTTGGATGTGGTGGTGGGCATCTGTGGAGGTTTTCTTCCGATGGTTTTCAGTTTTCAGTCAAGTAGACATCCTGAGTGTAGAATGGGAGAGAGGTGCTGGAGATCTGAGGAACGAAAAGATACGAAATACTCATCTTGCCCTGGCTGGCACAGCTCAGTGGATTGAGCGCGGGCTGCAAACCAAAGGGTTGCAGGTTCGATTCCCAGTCAGGGCACATGCCTGGGTTGCGGGCCAGGTTCCCAGCAGGGGCCACGTGAGAGGCAACCACACATTGATGTTTCTCTCTCTCTCTTTCTCTCTCCCTTTCCCTCTCTAAAAATAAAAATAAATTAAAAAAAAGGAAATACTCATCTAGGAGGATGGGAGAGTGAATGGCCCAGGGAAGTATGGGGGAGCAGGTGGAATCGGATGTAGCCAGGGCTGGGGATTTGCCCTGTGAGGATGATGAAGTGGCAGAGGGCAAAGAAAGCGAGGATGCTGTGGGGTCACGCTGGACGTGGTTTTTCCAAACCCCATAATGGAAGGCTGGCCAGAAGGAGTATATATTGTTTTGGAAATGGATTGTAATTCCCTTTTAATTTCCTTTTGGTGGTAGCTTCTTGTCCTGTGTGACTGCTTCTTGACCTTTTCCCTCTGCACGTACACACTGAGGCAATGTAGTTTAGAGTCACACACAAGACCCATGCCCCCTTTGTCTGGGACCCCTTACAACAAATCTCGGACTCATGGAGGTGCAGTCCTGTTTCGCCAGTCTGCTGTTGTCGGTGCTTCTTGTGAGCAACAAAGGCTATGTCTGCTCCATCCAGTCCTTCCTGTGGTTTTTCTGGCTCATCTGAATGAGCAGTTGAGATTCCCAGGCTCCACCTCCTGTGTGACAATTGGTGTGCTCGGCAAGATTTGGATACCCTGAAAATTCCACAACTTTAGTCGACTATGGGAGATGTTATGCCAAGTGGGGGCGTGTGTGCCTGGAGGAATCCCCAGCTGGCCAGCATATCCTATGTGGTATGAGGTGGCAAACCTTCTTAATACATGGGGACCACCACAGGATTAGGGGGACACCCCTGAAACTCCCAATGGCCTCCTACAAGCCTTGCAGCATATGGGAGACAAGTGTGCCCTGGGGAAAAAGAAGACCTCTACCACATTGCTGCTGCTGCGGGCTGGTTAACGCTGGCAGCGCTACGGAGGGTAATGGAGAGACAGACAGAGGCAGAAGCACATGCTGTGCATTTAGAAGAGGAACTGCAACTAGACAGGAACACGCATCTCCTAATGACAGACAATAAGGATGCCCTAGGGAGACAATTAGAACAGAGCACTGAGCAACTAACAGGACCTAGTGCGCCCCTTTGCTAGGATACTGGGATGCCTACGAGCACCCATCCATATACGGGTGATTGGGCACAGTCTAACTGGAATTCTCACAAGCGGGATCCTACGGCTGAAAGTGAAAGTGACTCAGATGAAGAGATCCTAATAGATGAGAACGGGAAGGCAATAAAAGCAGAAAAAAGGAAAACTTAGGGCTTGTCCAATTATGACTCAGAAGATTAAGACCTAAGAGTCATGGGTGCCACAGGGCACTCCAATGCCACCTCCCCAGCAGACCTTGCACACTGCCGAGCGCCCCTACTCCCCTGCCAAGCTACAAGAGCTGGCTGCTAAGTTCAGACAGAAGGGTCTGAATCCATCACTGGGTGGTCATTGTGCCTGTGGGATATAGGGACTGATGGCATTCTGCTTACAGGGGATGAGTTCAAACATATGTCTCCTGTCACCACCCACCCTTCTTTCAGACAAAGAATTCACCTTGCCAAAGCCCAAGCCGATCACACAACTACCCTCCTTATGTGGCTAATGGCTGGCTGTGGGGCGGTGTGGCCATGCTGAACCAGTCTGCTAGAACTCCAGCAGTTCACCCAGGAGCATGTGACACGCCATCTATAACCCACACGCCAATGGGCCAGATATGGAAAGATTTACCATAGGGATGAGGAATGGGTTGTGCAAACAGCCCCCCCAGCTTACTTCAGCACCCTGATGCCTATTTTGTCCACCAAGGTGGGTGATTTTGTATAAGTGGCACATACAGTCACCAACCTAGGAGAAGTAGAGCCATTGAGACCAAAAAAAAAAAAAAAGGAATAAAACTAACTTTAAAAAAGGACCATAAAAAGGAAAAAAATTCAAGCTATGAAATGTAAACAGAAAAATCCAGTGAAATAACCGGCAAACAGCTATGGAATAATCTGATAAAGGCTGGGGTAGACAAAAATACAATAACAAGCCTAACCACATACTTGTAAGTCTGTGGCAGCAACTGAAACCTGAGCAACAGTTCCAGCCCGTAACAACATCTACTGTCGAACATTGGAATGGTCCCCACCAACCTGAATGGTCCCATCAGTGCCCCCAGGGCCAACCCCCCGCTTGGCTGACTTCACGGCAGCCCTGTTTGTGGAGCGGCCTCTGGCCCATCTGGAGGATGATCCATGAAGAGAGGTCTTTGCACAGGGCGATGGCTGAGGGACCTGCTTACGGGGACCCAGTGGGGACCGGAGGCCACATGTACAAATTGCTATTTACTGGTCCCCCCATAACATACAAAAAGCGTTGCCTTTAGTTGATATTGGTGCAGAATGCTCTCTTATTTATGGTAACCCAGACAGACTTAGGGAGCCCCTAACTTCCACTGATGGCTATAGAGGACAGTCCATTCAAGTGTGAGCTGTGACACTGACTCTTGGAATAGGGTGTTTAGCACTATGGCCCTATAAGGTGGATGTCTCCCCTATCCCTGAGTGTGTCCTAGGAATCGATATTCTAGCTTGTATGCACCCGCAGAGCACCATGGGAGAGTTTTGCTTCCAAATATAGGTTGTGAGGGCCATTTTGAGGGGGCATGACAGATACCCACCCCTCTGTGTCCCTTCCCACTCTCCAAACCTAGAATACTGGACACCAAACAATACTGCCTTCTGGGTGGCCATAAGGAGATTGAGGGGACCACAGAAGAAGTGGCTAAGGTGAACATCATCAGACCAGCCCACAGCCCCTACAACTCACCTGTGTGGTCCATTCAAAAGCTGGATGGAACTTGGTGCATGACTGTAGGTTATAGAGAACTAAATAAGGTGATCACCACTCTCTTTACAGCTGTGGCTAACATAGCTAACCTCCTAAACCGGCTCAGCCATGAGCTGCGCACATATGTATTAGATTTAACTAATGCCTTCTCATCTGCCAACATTTTATTTATCCTGAAAACCAGGACCAGTTTGCCTCCACCTGGGAAGGCTGCCAGTGGACATTCACTGTTGTGCTTCAGGATTACCTGCACAACCCTACTGTTTGCCACGACCTCGTGGCTGAAGACTTAGCTGCATAGACTGTACCACCCTCTGTGAAACTGTATCACTGCACCGATGATGTTACGCTGACCTCTGATCCTCTTACAGAGTTAGAGCGCACTGCTCCTCAGCTATTGGCTCAGCTCCAGGGCTGAGGATGGGCAGTCAATTCCAACAAAGTCCAGGGACCTGGACTGTCTGTCAAATTCCTGGGTGTTGTTTGGCCAGGTAACACAAAGGTAATGCCTGCTGTCATGATAGATAAATTCAGGCTCTCCCCATCCCACAAAAGCCAAAGCAATTACAAGCATTTTTAGGGTTGTTGGGGTACTGGCAGGTTTTCATACCACACTTAGCTCAGCCAGTGCACCCTCTTTATCACCTCACCCACAAAGGAGCCACCTGGGACTGGCGGGGAGCACGACCAGGCC
Organism: Sturnira hondurensis; assembly: GCF_014824575.4. Classification (NCBI taxonomy): domain Eukaryota; kingdom Metazoa; phylum Chordata; class Mammalia; order Chiroptera; family Phyllostomidae; genus Sturnira; species Sturnira hondurensis. The sequence continues at coordinate 69,498 of NW_028086142.1, read as the reverse complement.
TTTAAGGCTGCCAAGCAAACAATGAGGACAATACAAGCACTGGGGGGGTCATCGATCAACCTCAGGCACGTGATTTAGATATCCACGTCACCTCTGATGGCTGTTCTTGGGGCCTCTGGCCATGGGAAGGGCACACCAAGGTGCCAGTTGGCTTCTGGTCCCAGGTCTGGAAGTGGGTGGGGGCTCAATTCAGCACAACAGAGCAACAAGTGAACACTCTTTACCAGGCTCTCTTGGCTACTGAAGCCATTACCAGACCGGCTGAGGTTCAAGTACATACTATCTCATCGCTGGGTGGGTACAGGACATTGTAAACCAACCCAAGAGCTCACTGGCACAGATGCCCCTCTGACTGCGTGGAGTGCATGTCTCCAACAAGAAAGCAAACTAGTGACGCGCCCTCTGAGCCGAAACATGCAGCAGCTCCTGCGCCCAGTTTCTTACCAAGACGTGGGCATGGAGGTCCCTACTCCTCTCCCCATGCCTGGGCCGATTACAGAGGGATGAGCCCCCATGCCTGAGGATGCCTGGTGCGCTGGTGGCTCCTGCCACGGCCAGCTACCGTCCTGGAGGGCGGAGGCCTACCAGCCCAGCACGGACAGCATACGGTTGGAAGATGGCTCAGGACAAAGCAGTGAGTGGGCTGAGTTAAAAGCTATCTGCATAGTCACAACCCCAAAACCTGGGCCAGTGGGCAGTATATAAAAGCGGCATCACTGACAACAAAATAATCAGCAAATGTCTCGAGAACCCCTGGGTGGGCAAAACTTATTTTACCAATTTATGAACACCGTCTAAAACAATAGTAACTCTTTACTGGGTCAACAGACACCAACCCCTCTGCAGCCCTGGCAATGCGGAGGCCGATGACACACCCACTGGTTGGAAGAGGCTCCAGCAGAAGACAGGGCCCTGTGGCTCCACACAAAAAAAATGCACCGTGTGGGACAGAAGACTTTATAAAAAGTGGTAAAAGCTTGAGGTCTACTGCTCTGTTACTCCAGCGTAGTCACGGCCTGTCAGCAATGCACCATCTGTGCTGAGAAGCAACCTCACTGGCTACCTCAAAATAGAGTGGCCTGCAACAGGGGGACACCTTGCTGGCCCACTGGCAGGTTGAATACATCGGTCCCCTGCCACTATCTGGAAGCTCACGCTGTGCCTTCCCGACTGCTGACATGACTACTGGCTTGCTGCAAGCAGACCCATGCCAGCGGGCCACACAGCGGGCCACCATCCCACACCTAAAGCTGCTCTGTGCTGTCTTTGGGAGCCTGGACGGCATCGTAAGCAACCAAGGCACCCATGTCACGGGACATCAAGTACACAAATGGGCAGGTGCCCTCAATATAGACCGGAGAGTCCATCTACCAAACAACCCCACTGGAGCTGGCCTCACTGAAAGGTACAATGAATGGCCTCTTGAAAGGCGCCCTGAAGACTGAGTCTAGCTCATTTCAGGGGTGGATGACCTGCCTGTCTGTCTGCCTGAGAACCTTGAATAAATGGCCTTGGGTAGGACAAGCATCTCCTGTCACTGTCCTCATTAAACCTTGGCACGGCACCTATCCACCTGCAGTTAAGTGCCCAGGAGCTTCTGAGTTGGGACAACAAGATAATGTGCTCTTGCCAGTGCCCTGAGATCTACCCCCAGGGAAAAGCACCCTCACTGGCCCTGGCAGGTGTGGGTACAGTCCCACTGGTGTTCCTTGGTGGCTCCTTGGGGGGAGGGACTTGTCATGGGGTTGCAGCTGACACCCATAATGGCCTCTTAGCCACTTACCCTTATTTGTTACAACTCGGAGCCAAACCTCAGTTCCTAAGGGAACTTCTGTAGCCTCTAGTTTGGCAGGTACGCACACTTTCCTTGGTCTTTCGAGCACAAGAGGCCCTTAGCCTAGGGCCAGATAAGGCATGGTGTCCACCGAAGGCCAGGGCATCCACCGGTCAGTGTAACCATATTAACCAAAGACCAAATGTTCCATGTGTATTGCCAGACTGCCAAGATCTACCTTTATCAGTTCCTATGAAACACCTCTCTCATCGGCCCTAGACTCTGCTCTGGAAACTCCTTTTCTTACAGGGGGCCAGAAGGCTAGCAGCCGTCAGCAACCGTTCTGACGGCTGGGTCTGCACTGCATTTCCCACTGCTCCTTTTGCCAGCTTACCACGGGGGGCACGCCCTGTGAACCAGACACCTCGGGACTGGCTGCAAGGCTGGAAGGCTCCTCACCCCCTTGTCAAGCAAACGCATGAAAAGGTGTTTTCGCTCATGAGGTAACAGGCCAATGGCACCGAGCCATGGCTTTTGTACACAGTTTGGGATGGGGTGGGGTGGCTGTCAGCATTACAGCTAGAGGTGCCACAACCTCTGCCCATATGTACTGAGTGTAGAAATAGCACTGTAAATGACACCGTTTAGCTCATGGGGTGGATGTCAGCAGTCCTATATATAAAACTAATGGTAATGACGGCCACAGGCCACTGGGGATGGTCTACTAGGGAGACACAGGCCCATCCCATCCCATGGGGAGCCCTGTGGGCCTGTGGCCAATATGGTTGGCCTTACCTCCCATTTAATCGGACTGGGCGCTGCACCTGGGGAGAACCGTATTTCCCAAGGTGAGTGCTAAATACTTTCCGTCACTTGAAATTGGGACTCATTTCAGGCATGCTATCAAGTCAAGTGCTCTGACGGGTGGTTCTACCCCCACCCATGTTTGTGCCCGCTGTGGGTACTGTTCTAACCCATGAAGCTGTTAAGGCCCTAGCAAATCATACTACAATAGCCCTCAACCACAGCAGACATGCTACAGCCCTGGTTTCTGGTGAGGTAACTCAAATGAGGAAAACTGTGCTGCAGAATAGAATGGCCTTAGACTTTCTCACTGCCACCCAGGAGGACACCTGTGCCATTCTGCACACCAAGGGTTGAGTATACGTCCCCGATAATTCTCACAGTGTGTCCCAAGACTTAACTGCCCTAGAAGCTGAAATTAATCATATATTGTCCATAGCCTCTGATCCCTTTACAACTTGGTGGAATTCTCTAAGTTCCTGGTGGCACTCCCTTCTCCTAGGTCTCTTTGGGTTTTGTCTTGCATTGTGGGTCTTGGGGTCTTTACTGTATCTGTGGCCTATGGTTGTAGTGCGCCAACATGCTCACCACGAAGCTCCCCTATGAGAAGAATGTAACATGTAGAATGTGAGGTGGAGGAGCAAGGTTGGGGTGGAGTGTGGGGTCGTGCTGGGCGTGGCCCTTCCAAACCCCTTAATGGAAGGTTGGCCAGAAGGCTGCTGGAAGCCAGAAGCGAATGGCAAGCAATATTCCAAGTTATGAGAACCAGAGGCCTGCAACCAAGGCTACTTTACCCAGCAAGGCTCTCAATCAAGGAATTCCAGAAGGAATGTGTATTGTTTTGGAAATGGATTCTACTTCCCTTTTTATCTCCTTTTGGGAGTGGCTTCTTGTCCTATGTGACTGCTTCTTGACCTTTTCTCTTTGCACATACACACGGAGGCAATGTAGTTTAGGGTCACGCACAAGACACATGTCCCCTTTGTCTGGGACCCCTTACAACAAGTCTCGGACTCATGGAGGTGCAGTCCTGCTTTGCCAATCTGCTGCCGTCGGTGCTCCCTATAATGTGATAAAGGCTATGTCTGCTCTACCCAGTCCCTCTTGTGGCTTTTTCAGCTTATCCAAACAAGCGGTCGAGATCCCCAGGCTCGACCTCCTGTGTTACAGATGTGTGCAAGGGAATGTCTATAATGATGGATCATGTAATCTAAGCTGATTAAAGGGAGGACACCGGAGCATGAAGGAAGGAAAGGGTAGTGGAAATGTTCCATCCCGGTGCTGCTGAAGGATTATTGGAGCTGGTGCGTTAGAGGGAATGGCCTAGAGGGATAATAGGTGCGGGATGGACAGTAGGATGCTGAAACAGATTATGGAGGCGACGCCATCACAGACACTGGTAAGAAGGGTATGGCTATCAGAGTGCGTGGCTGAGGTGGGGTTGAAAGGCAAGAGCGTTGTAGGATTGCGGATCATAGAAATAAGAGACAAGAACACTGGAAGGGTCATCTATGAAGACATTAAAACCACCAAGAAGTAGGACTGGGGCGGTGTTCTAAAGAGTGACAGGAAGCTAGGAGCTAAATTCTTCCAGGAATCAGCACGACAGGGCTAGGTCTGTGTTTGTCTGTACCTGACTATAACACAGCTGGGTGGGAGGTGCTGCGGTCTGATGATCTGAGATTTCTTAAAAAGGTAGTTGATATTTATATAATCTTAAAGCATCTAAAAGTTATATATTAATTATAAAGGAAAAGAGTAACTATAGCGGAGAAACCTGGCAGTCACCACCTTAAACAGTCAAAGTGAACAAAACCTTATTGGGACAAGCTGATATCAGGTGCCTCCTGATACGAAGCACTGCGGACACATCTCCCCTGTGGCATTCTTGCCCGAATTCCATAACTGTAATCACCTGGAAGCATCAGACAAACCGAAATTCCACAAAGAAACTGGTGAGGGCTCTCCAAAAATATCAGAGTCATGAAAGACGACAAAAGACTAAAGGACTATCCCATATTGGAATAGTCTAAATGACAACTAAATGCAATGTGGGATCCTGAATTCAATCCTAGAAGAGAAATATGATATCAGTGAAAAAAAAAACCCCTGATGAACTCTGAGTAAATTCTGTACTTTCATTAATAGTATTGTAGCAGTGTTAATTTCCTAATTTTGATAATTGAATTGAATAGTTGTATAGTTTCTTAATATTTGAGAAATCTGAGTAATAGATATAAATGAATTCTTTGTATTATTTTTACAACTTTTTAAAAGTCTAAAATTATTATTATTTTTTTTAGATTTTATTTATTTGTCTTTAGAGAGGAAGGAAAGGAAAGAAGGAGAGAAATATCAATGTATGCTTGCTTATTGTGAGTCCCCTGCTGGGAACTGGCCTGCAACCCAGGCATGTGGCCTGACTGGGAATCGAACCGCAATCGTGTGGCTCACAGGCCCGTGCTCAATCCACTGAGCTACACCAGCCAGGCCTAAAATTATTTTTAAATAAAAATTTTAATTCTAAAAAGCAGGTTGTTTAAGACGGAGGAAAAGAAAATGTCTGGGGAGGTCATTTAGAGTGCGGATAACCATCTCCATCTCCTGGCCTCCTGGTAAGAAGAGTGTGAGGGGGCTGATGGGGAGCAAAGTGCTCAGGGGAAAGGCAGGTTTGTATCCAAGCAGTGATTCTCAGCACGGGGATAGACAATCAGGGCGTGTATGGGGGAACTTTTAAAATTATTTTATTGTTGTTCAATTACAGTTGTCTGTATTTACCCCCCACCCTATGGGGGAATTTTTGATTGCCACAATTGGACATCACTGGTGACATTTAGTGGGCATGGACCAAGGATGCTCAGCGGCACAAGACAGCTCCACACAGCAAAGAACTGTACCACAGTCCATACAACTTGAGAATGTCCCACCAGACAATCATGTAGATAAAAATCCTGTTCATCATTCATTCTTTCAACATTTACTAAGAGAGCCTACTATGTGCCAGGCACTTTTAGGTGAGGATGCATGAGGCACACACACATACACACATGTCTGCTCTTCTAGAGCTTGCAACTGGATGGGAAACCAGGCAATTAAGAAACATAATAAAAATATGCATTTTACATTCTGTGAGATTTTATATTCTCTCTATATTCATAGAGCACTATGAGGAGCACTATGAGAAAAATAGATAAGGGTATTGCTAGAGGAGAACTTCAGTTTTAGAAAGGATGGCCAGCCCTGGCTAGTGTAGCTCAGTGGATTGATCACTGGCCTGTGAACCAGAGGATCACGGTTCGATTCCCAGCCAGGGCACATGCCTGGGTTGCAGGCCAGTTCCCAGCAGGGGACACACGAGAGGCAACCATACATTGATATTTCACTCCTTCCCTTCCCCTCTAAACATATATAAATAAAATCTAAAAAAAAAAAAAAGAAAGGATAGTCAGGTTAGGCTTTATTGAGAAAGTGACATCTGCCCTGGCTGGTGTAGCTCAGCGGATTGAGCGCAGGCCTCCGAACCACACGATCGCAGTTCGATTCCCAGTCAGGGCACATGCCTGGGTTGCAGGCCAGTTCCCAGCAGGGGACTCACCAGAGGCAACCGTACCTTGATGTTTCTCTCCTTCTCTCCTTCCCTTCCCCTCTAGATTTAAATAAATAAAATCTTAAAAAAAAAAAGAAAGTGACATCTGAGTAGAGGCCCAAAGGAAGTAAGGGCATGAGTCTTGTGCCAGAAAAGCGATCTAGGTACAGGTGACGGCTCATTACAAAGCCCCGAAGTGGAGGTGTGCCTAATGTGGTCACGTAGAGCAAAGGAGGCTAGGAAGGGTGGCCCAGAGACAGCAAGTGGGGAGAATGGTAGGAGGTAAGATCAGAGGGGTTATGACGGCCAGATCACAGATTTTAATATATACTGACTTTTCCAGAAACTCAACAACTACATAAATTCAGGGAAGATGGCACTTTACGTATATGTACTTTATGTTTAGAACTTCATGAAGAATTGTTCCACATCGAGGAAGATTGCATCATCCTACCTGTGGCTTCTGAGTCACCAATCAACACACATGTAGCTGTCAGTTTCCCAGGTCCAATATCATTTTATGCAAGACCATTTCATTATGTCTTCTAGTGGAATTACATCCAAGCCTTTACATATCAAAATATATAGCTTTATTATAAATTACTCTTCTTTTACTTCTCTTTTATATTACAATTAGGACATCATATTGGTTTGGGGGAATTATGTGTGTAGCCAGATTCTATTATCTTTGTACTTCACTTCAGAAGTGAATGGGGCATTTCACAATCTACAATGAAAAAATGGAGTGTTGGATCCTATAGGTAGGAGAACCACCAAGGAATGGCAAGAAATTAAGAGGCTATTCAGAAGCCAGAGAGAGAATGGAGGGGATTTTGCTGATGGCTGAAGGTGAGTTCCAGAAGGCCTGGTCAAAGGATTTCAAGACGGGGACTGAAGGGCTGTCTGAGGATGTAACTAGGAGACTCCTGGTCTGCTTGTGGTGAATACCATGATACAGGGTAAAGGGCCTGATCCACTGTTTCATCTAAGTTGCTTCTCGCCTGGGGGTCTCTACCTGTTTAACACAGTAGGCTGGGGAACAAAGAGGGTCTCTCCTCAATGAGGCCAGAAGCAGCCCAAGTCCATGCTCCAATTTTTCCCCACAGAGCAGCCCAGAGCCCCAGGCTAAGTTCATTAGGTGCTCTCAGGCCGAATTCATTACTACAAACAATGCACCTTCAACCTGTTTAGGGATGGAAAAGAGACAGCTAGAAAGAGAAAAAACAACAGAGAAAAGCAGAGCCTTCAGAAAGAAGAACCAATGAGGGGGTAGATTCAGAGACAGGGAGAAAACAAAGCCAAACACCAAGAGAGATAATATTCTTTTCACTCATGACTGTGGTTATTTTATTGAATATTTTCTAGGGGCCGGGCACTGGGCAAAATGATGCACATGTATTGTCTCAGGTGGAGATTATCAGACCTCTACTTGACAGATGAGGAAACTGAGGCCCACATGGGTGAAGGAGATGGCTCAAGGTCTCATGGCTAGTTTTAACAGGATCCAGCCTTCTAGGTCTGGGTTGTCTAGTACGTCTCAGAGAGGGAGAAAAACGGAAAGGTACAGATAGAAAGATGGAGATAGAGACAGACTGCAAGAGGGAAAGGCGGGGCAGGGACTTACAGACACACACGCAGACGATCACGTGAGCTGCATGATGGCACACGTTTTCCAAGAGATGAGGGCGGGGCGCGGAGGGCATGGGCGGTGGGCTTCACGGGGTACTCACCCGGTCGCAGTCTGGGGCCTCAGGGGCGCTAGGCCTCCCTTTGCCACCGCAGGATCCTTCGCAACCCGCAGACCTAGGGTTGAGAGGCCACCCCGGTAAAAACTCGCCAAGTGCCCATCCCTCACGCACTCCGGTCCCACCTCTTTCCCCCACGCCTCCGACCTCGGTCTTTACAGTCTCTCACCGGACACCTCCCGCCGTTCACGCCACAAGCGAGCAGATTCCGGGAGCCGAGCTGGATCTCGCGAATACCCAGGTGGTCCCTTCCGCTGGCTGGAGCTTTAGCTGGGTCTCTGGCTCCACCGCTACCTACAGCCCAGGGTCTCCCATTGGAGGAGTGCCCTCCTATATTTCCTGGGATTGGCTGAAGGTGGAAACACTATTTTTACTTACCCAGGCCCCCCAACCCTAGGCCGGGATCCAGGCGGAAGAAAACTCTGCCTCTTCATGGGTCTTTGATTGGCTGACATAGAGCCAAGCCCACCCTTTAGTAGGATTTGACAGGGAAGGAGGACTCCTCATTTCTGTTGCGGGGTCTATTCGAATAGGCTTCAGGAGGTTATCTGAAATACCCAGGCACTAAGCCCAAAGTGGGGCCTGGCGCTAGTCACTGAATGATCAGAGATGCTGGCTTTTTAAACGTCTTACTCTGCAAGTCCCTTTGTGTAAGCCACTGTCCCGTTAAGAGACAGGACTCTGCCCCCAATTTTCTATAGCTCTGCCCTCCCTGCAGGAATTTCTGATAGGTTTCTCTCCCTCAAAATGACTGTAGTTCCTAATTTTATCCATGGAGGATGGGGGGGTTATAAAGGGGTGTGGCTGGTCACCCACCAGCCCCTACTACTTAACTAACTCATTGGTCAAGCGACCACCTCACTAGGAGCCTCAGTTTAACTATCTGTGAAATGGGAAGATAATTTTTAAAAAAACTCACCTGACACTATCATTGTGAGGATTAACTGAGAGAACATAAACTGATTGCCCAGCACGTTCATAATTAAGGTCTCCCACCCCATGCTTGCATTTCTCATTGTTTCAGACTGAGGAAACTGTGGCCCAGAGAGGCAAAATGATTGGCTTGAAGTGACACAGCAGTAAGACCCAGAATAAAACCCAGGCTTCTCTCCTCCAAACGACAGCTGTTTAAGAAAGGAGAGAGAGGAATGACCTTCTTATTACCTGAGGTTCTTAATTTATGTTCACAGACCTCCAACTTAGTCTGGGGACAGGTTTTGGAGGGGTCCATGAATTTGCATAGGAAAAAGAATTACGTCTTTATTTTTCACTCTCTTCTGATTGAGGTTTAGCATTTTTTCAGTAAAGAGTGTAACTGACCACATTAGTAGTACATGTGACTCTGTCACCAACAGAAATCACAGGGATATTTCATATCGCATTGTAGATGTTGTCGATCCCTTGAAATATCATGTAATCTTATCTCTATTTTAAAATCATGATAGTCATTAGACCCTCCATTGTATCTTATGATTTAATGAATTAACAAGGAGCACATATATTACTATAGCACATGCTTGCTTCTTCCATATTTTAATAACAACATTTCAATGTAATCACTTTTGTTTGTAACCAAAAGTATTTTATTTTATGCATTTAAAAGATATTGTTTCCTGAGGAAAGGTCTATGGGCTTCACGAGATCATCAAACAGGCCCATAGCATAAGAAGTGTTAGGAATACTTGTCTTACACAGAGAGAGAATTGGTGGTTGCGGGGTGGGGGGAGGGGTGGAAGTCTGGATGTTTGAAAGATGGGAAAGGAGCTGGGCGAATGAGTGGAAAAGGGGGAGGAACTAAGAAGGACAAATTGCTTGTTACAGAATAGTCACAAGGATGTAAAGTACAGTGTAGGGAATATAGTTAAGAATATTGTAATAACTATGTATAATGTCATATGGGTACAAGATTTATCAGGGTGATCACTTAGTTATGATGTCCAATCACTGGATTTATACACCTGAAACTAATATAATGTTGTATGTCAAGTGGAATTGAAAAATAAAAAAATATTTGAAAACGGTAAAAAGATACAATCAAGGTTATAAGATACTTGTGTTAAACTCTGGGCTCCGGGAGAACAAAGACCTGGTCTGTCATGTTTCTTTTTTTCTTTAATTGTTGTTCAAGTCCAGTTTTCTGTCTTTCACTCCCATCCCAGCCAACCCCCTGTCGTGTTTCTTTGTTATATTCTTATCACCCAGTTTAGCATCAAGCACACAGTAGATGCTCAATAAATGTTTACTGTATAAACAATAAGATTCCTCCCTAATCATCCTACACACCCCCAACTGAAGGAGTCACTGCTGGCCCTTTCGGTGACCTAAGAAAGAGAGATATTCATGAATCTAGTTTTGGTTCAATTTTGCCAATCTCTGGTTCACATAAGTGAGTGACATTTTAAAGGTCTGGCCCCAGGAGATCCTGGGAACCTCAGCCTCAGGAGCAGGGCCCTCTGCTGCAGGAGAATGGGGTGAGCTGTGAAAGACACAAAGACAATTAGCTTCAGCATGGGAATGGGCTCTGGGGTGCATCGGCTCTACAACCCCTCCTTCTTCTCCTGGTCTTCCTCCTAGTCTCTGTTCAGGGCCCCAGCAAATGGGGCCTGTCTTCTCTGGTCTTCAGCAAAGACTATATTCTGGAGTTGGATGTGACCTTAAAGACCTTCTAGAACAGACCATTCCTTTTGGAGGCCCAGACTTGGCAGAACCTGAAGCCACACCATACTCTGAGTGGGGGCACAGGGAACAAGATATCACTCTAGGTGAAGAACATCCTTTCCTCCCATGCCTCAGGCAGGACATGAACAGCCTAGCTAACTATCGTATATTAGGGTCCCATACTTAGTTCCGAACAGTGTCCCTGAAGCCAGAGGACCTCTCTGACAGGGTGGGTGAAGAGGAGCCTCAAATGGAGGACGAGGGGCTGGGGATTTGATTAGGAAAACTGAGAGGAACCAGGGAAGAGCTTGATGAAGGCCACGCTTCAGGAATCTACTTTAAGGCTGGATTCCATCTTGGGAATTTAGGCAGGTTGCTTCTCCTGGACTGATTCCCAAGCATGATTAGCCTAAGTTTTCGATTTTAGCATATGTGCTGCCGAAGCGAGCACAGCCTAAGTTTTCAGATGGGAACATTGAGGCCCTCTAGAAAGGGCCAGGGAGTCATGTTGTGAGGCACAGAAGATTGAGGCAAGGGTACCGAGGCCATCTATCTCTCACACTGGCTGGCATCCTCTTGCCAGGATGACCTCTTCCTGGCCCACTCCAGGCCTTTGTCCCTGCTCTCTCCTCCCTTCCACTTCCCCACGTGCTCACTGGGACTGGTTCCAGATATTGCACAGGAGGCCTCGACTCAGGATCCGGTTCTCAGCTCTGGTGCTGAGGCATGGTGTTCCCATTTCTGGGCCACAGTCTCTTCTACCTACTCCTGATGGTGCAGTCCCAGGTCAGAACAAGAAGCGTCCAAACCTCCATGCTCTTCCCAAAACATTGATCAGAATCATGGAGTATGTCCAAGATCTGGTATTCCAGCCATTTCAGAGAGGAGGCCCAGAGAGGAAGGAGCTTTGACAAAGGATCCACAGCAACCTTGTAGTCATTCCCACTTCTCGCAACCCTTCTTTTTCCTTATCTAAAAAGCCTGTCAGCTTCTGCTGCTCCTGGTCCTGCTTGTGTGCTCATCTCAAGGCAGCTGAGGACACTTTGGCACTCACCAAGGCTGAGGAAAAGTCCTAGGGAATCAAGACTGGGAATAACTGTCACATTAATTTGAAGGTGGTGGGGTAGGATGGTTCTGTGGTGCAGCTTAAGATTGAGGCATAAACCACATAGTAAACTAATGAAAGCCTACTGTGAACTACAGGGTTTGTCAATGAGGCAGATCAGATTCCAATTTGACAGGCAGCCAATGAATGAAACAGACACACCTGCACAATTGGAAATGGAGGATGAAAATACAATGGATGCATTCTGGCAGCAGCAGACAGGAGGTAGCTACCAAAAAGAGAACCTGCTACCTTACTCCAGAACTTTGTTCCTCCAGACCAAGAAGACATTCTCAATTAGCAAATCACAATTTTGTTTCATCACATCCTGACTACTACAGCATACTTTTCTCTATTCTTTGGTTTTCCCCTTCCCAATTCCTTTATTGTGCATAAAGTAACTGATGTATATATGCAAGCATTTGCATTTTTAACTACAACAAATGGCCAATGGTATATTGTTTGTTTATTTTTCACATTTTAAATCAGTTTATTTATTCACACAAAAGTTTAATTTTCTTTGAAAGCTGGAAAATAACCAATCGTATGTTTTGATCAATATCAAATAGAGATGGGATGGGGATAAATACTAGTTTGGTGGAAATACCCCCTTCCTCCATTAGTGGAATGCTCATTCAGCCCTTATCTTTATATTTCAGCGAGTTATTTTGCTCTCACTGTTCAACAAAAAAAGAACAACATAAGTCCCGGCTGGTGTGGCTCAGTGGATTGAGCACCAGCCTGCGAACCAAAGGGTTGTGGGTTCAATTCTCAGTCAGGACACATGCCTGGGTTGAGGGCCAGGTCCCTAGTTGGGGGTGTATGAGAGGCCACCACACATTGATGTTTCTCTCCCTCTTTTTCTCCCTCCCTTCTCCTCTGTCTAAAAATAAATAAAATCTTTAAAGAAAAAAACCATAAAATTCTTGCATGCTTTGTTCAACTGGAGAGTTTTAATGTTTTTTTAAATGTATCATTGTAAAACTAAAGACAAATTTATAATATTTTGTACATAACTGTCACATGTAGGGCAATCTGTCTTTAAGTAGGGATAAATTACTCTTAAAGAAATGAATCCTAGACAGTTTTCCCTCTATGTCCAGTGTCTTGTTGTTTAATATAAACATCTTAAGATGAAAAAAATAAAGCCTGCCAATTCCAGCATCTTAAAATCTCTCATAGAACAGACACATTTCTAGTGTGGAACAATTCTAATTCATTTATGTAAATTCTTTGCCCTTGAGGAGATGAAGAGCATAACTCTCTACTCCCTAAGCTACACTTAGTGCACAGGTGGCAAACACAAGGCCTGTGGGCTGAGTCCAGCCCTCCACCTTTTTTTTAGGAGATTTTTATTTATTTATCTTTAGAGAGGAAGGGAAGGAGAGAATGAGAGAAATATCAATGTATGGGTCCCCTCTCATGGGTCCCCTGCTGGGAACTGGCCTGCAACCCAGGCATATGCCCTGACTGGGAATCGAACTGCAATCATCTGGTTTGCAGGCCCGCGCTCAATCCACTGAGCTACGCCAGCCAGGGCTCTCCACCTTGTTTTATCCAGCCCGGCACCTTGTTCTACCCAGCAACAGTGCCGAGCTGCTGCTTAACTGTTAAGGAGTAGTTACCTTTATACCGTCCTATAACTATGTTCGGCCCTTTGACAGCAGCCACAAGGCTGATGTGGCCCCCGTGAAAATGAATTTGACACCCCTGACCTAGTGGCTTCCTTCCAAAGTTTGATAGGAGGCAGAGGAGTAATTTTACAGCGGAGAAACCTGACATACATGCCCTCAGCCAGGAGAGAGCAAGGTTAACATTAACAGTAATAGAATATATTGATAGCTATGCCTTAGCTATGGAAATGCAATGGGAATAGGACAGTATTTCTGTGGTCTTCCTCCCTCAACCCATTACCCCACTCCAATCATGAGAAAAACATCACACTAATCCCAATTGAGGAAAATTCTAGGAAACACCTGACCAGTACTCTTCAAATGTTGACGACTCCAGGTCATCATAAACAAAGAAAGTCTGAGAAACTGTCATAGCCAAGAGGAGCCTAGGGAGACATGATGACTAAATGTAATGTAGTATCCTGGATGGCACCCTGGACTAGACAAAGGAAATTAAGTGAAAACTAATAAAGTATGAATAAAGTATAGACTTTAGTTAACATTACAGATGGACCATATCATGAAAGATGTTAACACTAGGGGAAACTGGCTGTAAAGTATATGGGGACTCTATTATCTTTGCAATAATTCTATATATTAAAAACTTCTAAAATTAAGGGAAAAATTAAAAAGCTTCCTATATCCACTCCCATCACGCCACTCTCAACCTGAGGAGGAGCTTTGCTCACACTCTTCCTCCAATCCTTTATTCTGGCAGCCAGCAGAGGGCATTCTCTAAAACACAAATCTGAATCCTTACAGCAAAGTGAGGGCGTTGGATGTAGAGTTCCGGAGGTATGTTGCAGAAGACCAACCCAGATGGCTACATAAGTTGTCATTATGATCCAGAAAGAATCTGGGAGGTATTTCTGGTGTCCCTCGAAATAAAGTTACTGTATCCAAAATTTAAAACATCTCAGCCTTTCCCAGGTCTCCCAGATAACATCTGCCTTTCAGACTCCCAACTCCGGATCCCCACCCTCCTTCACACAGCTGCACAGTAATTTCCCTTTGCTTTGCCCTTATCTCTACAAACTCCTCAGCCTGACCCATCTTTTCTTGTCTTCTCTCCCAGGCCCAGCTCCAGGGACCCTGCGCCCCTGCTCTAAGAGGAGAGAGCACTCCTGTATTACTGGATCGTGATGTCCCAACTGATATGATTTTTTTCTGCTACATGCGAATGATAAAAATGGATTCCTCTCGTTCCACCCTCCACCACCCAGCTCACACTAGGCCTGAGGAAAGGTTTGACGCACGATAAATTAAAAGATGAATCACTGAATAAATGGATGTTACCAGGCGCAAAGCATTTCTGTGCGCCTGCGCGAGAGAAGGCGTGGGAAGCTGTTTGCTACCTGGCTGAGTCTACTGCCTGCCGACTGGAGAGGGAAGGGCTTCCTCAACGTCGCCCTGCCATTGGCCGGAATGGTCCGCATTGGCCTGACGCCACACCTCTGCGGCCCTGCAGAACACGACTCCAGCTAGCAAAATCCACCCCCCCACCGACTCTTATCAACTACCCTCGTGCAGGCTTGTGCTTAGAAGGGCCGGCTGAGGGCTTGTAGGAAGGGAGACTGGCAGCTGGGGACAGTGCACCTGCTGGAACAAAAGACTCGAAGCAGCACTTTCAATTTGCTCTGAATTTTATTAGGATTACCAGGGTTCACAGGGATCGAGGCAGGACTTCTGGGGGAGGGGGATAGGAACACCGCAATGGCAAAGCGGCCTTGCATAGACACTGATGCTGGCTAGCAGGCTAGCGGGCACAGCGGGGAAAGGTGAGGGAAAGAGAGACTTGGGACAACAGGGTGGCAGCAGAGCCCCCAAGGCCACAGCAGCCTGCCCCACTTTGAGATCAAGGGTGTCCACTCCATACAGCACGAGGAGGGGGACAGAGGGGCCCTGACCAAGGCATCACAATAAATACATAGCAGCACACAGAAGCCTGCGAGGGAGGGACAAAGGAAGGGGGAATTCCCCTCCCCCTGCTCCCCAAAAGAAGAACTCTGCAATTACTAAACCATAAAAATAAACTTCAAACCCGTGTACGAAGTTGGTCACCCCCCAGAAGTGCAATGTGGGGCCTCAAGGCCCTAGCTGGAGGGGAGGACAAATGGGAGAGAGGGAGAGGAATACAGAGGCAGCTGCCACAAGGGCAAGGGCTGGACGTTTGTTTATCCGATTTTGCCTCTCTTCACTGGGTCCACCCAAGCGTTTTGGACCTGAAGGACTTCCTCCATGTCAGAGTCTTCCCAGTCTTCTTCGATTCCTTCCTCCTCCTCACTTTCTCCCTCGTCATGGCTGTCCTCACCTCCTGGCAGCACAGGGCAGAGAAGGGGGACCAGAAAATGTAAGAGAGTGGTTAGGTGGGCTGTTGGTGGGGAAGGATCACTTGCCAAGCACCTCTGCTTGGAACCAGCAACTGTGGATGGGTGGGGGGCATAGGAAGAATAAGGTGAGCTCTCTGCCTCTATCCAAACAAAGTTCATACATCTCTTAAAGTAGCTTTTACTCCCGCTCTATGCATCAAATGTGTCTTTCCCTGAGCTGTAACCTCAGCTGAATAAACCTATTCATCTGGAGTCAGCTCCTTCTCCATAGTGTGATGGAAACAGGCCCCAGCCTGTTTTTTTCAGCCCAATTCCCCACCCCCACTCCCATCCTATGGCTAGACAGATAGCTCTGCCTTTCCTCCAATAGACATGTCATCTGGTGGGAGGGGATGGGGCCAGCAATTCCCTCAATTTCCCCATTCAACCTGAAAATGTCTAGATTGAGTCTATTCACTCATTCAATGCCTCCTTCCTTGGTCCCCTGCCCCTACCCTCAATGGAAGTTTTTGACTGCATGGTCAAAACCCACAGGAGTGGTTGGTCTTCCCCCAGAGGCCTAGCTTATGTCCAACAAACCCTTCCAACTCTGTGTTTCTCCCTGAATCCCATCAATCTCACCACCATGCCATTCCCCATCCCAGGAAATGGCACCTCCTTTCGCCAGTCATTCAGGCCAGAACCAAACCCGAGAGTCACCTTAAATACCATCTTTTCCTTCAAACATAGCATTTCCCCAAACACATTCTTTGGTGAGCAGTGGCTTCTGTGGTCAAGAAACTTAAAAAACATTGGGTTCCACAAAGTTTAAATAGGTTTCTTACAGGAGGACTTCTCAGGGCCTTTAAGGTGCTAATGTACAGGTGACTCTACATGAAGATATTACTATATGTAGTTATTTCCCCAACATATTTGATCACTAAACCTTTTTGTGAAAAGCAACTTTCAGAACTGGTGAAGGGTCCTCAGAAGACAATTTGGGAAACTGTGTTCAACATACCATACATTTTCACCCTTCCACGATCATGTGATCCCTTCCACCAAGAATGCCCCATAATACTCAAGACGAATGCAGCCTCCAATTCAAATGCCACTTCCTTTCTCTAGTTTTCCCCTTCCTTGTTAAGGTAGAATTAACTGTTCCCTCCTCCTGGGCTCACAAAGAATAATGTCCATTTCAGCCTCAGCTCCCCAAACAGAACTGGGAGTTGCCAGAAGGCCAGGGCTGGGTACAAAGTGTACTGAATTGCAATGTGTTTGCTACTTTCTATGCACCCACCCCCACCCTCATATGTGAACCAGTCCTCAGTTTTCCACCTACTCTCTCCTATCTCTTCTTCTTCTTAGTCTTTTCTGTTACCCATCACCTACAACTGAAATGTTTCTTTGATCTTGTTACATTTGTAAGTGAAATGTCCCCTGGCCTTTATCTTAAAAGTTGCACAGAATGCTTTTTTTATTTTCTCCACAAGGGCAGAATGTGCTCATGCTTTGATTCCCTGATACTGGCCAGCTTTTCTCTGAGAAAAGAGACAGGAGGGAAGACAAGAGAGGGATCTAGCTCACCTTCCTCACTACCCTCCTCTTCTTCCTCCATTGATGATTCTTCTTCGAAGAAGGTTTCTACCTCATCATCATATTCATACAGGTAGCTGCTGTTAACTTGATCTTTCTCAGACTCTTCAATGTCATTCACATAATCATAAATGTCTCTGTCATCATCATCACTGCCTTCATTGTCACCTTCATTGCCATCATCATCACTGCCTTCACTGTCACCTTCGTTGCCATCATTTTCTTCATCATCACTGGCCTCGTTGTCTCCATCATTGTCACTATCACTGCTGCCCAGGTTGTTGCTGTAGCTGCTACCCTTGGAGTTCTCATCATCACCATCAGTGTTCTCGTTGTTGTCATCAGGACTTTTGTCGTCAACGGCAATCTCATTGTTGTCAGTGCTCTCACTGTGGTCTGGGATCTCGCTGTCACAGAGGCTCTCACTGTCATAGAGGCTCTCGTTGATGTCAGTTATTTCGTTGTCGGTGGTCTCAAAGCAGTCAGTGGTCTCCATGAAGTCAGAGATCTTGATGTCGTGAATGGTCTCATTGTCAGTGATAACATCGCTGTCTGAGGTCTCGCCAATAATGTCTTCCATTACTTGATAGTCATCAAAGTCTTCCATGATCACCACCTCATACTTGTTCCTCTTTTTACTGTGGAAAAGCCTGGGGTTGAATATAAGTTTGGTGAGAGGTGTTGTACCCAAAACAGACTACTGAAAGGTGGTAAGTAACTGGGGAGGCAGTAGGTTACAAGGGATCCCGGGGATGAAACTAGGGTGGGGAGAGTCCCATTTCTGCCCCTGACTGTGTAATCTCAGGCCAATCACACCCCATTTGTGGGCATCATTTCCCACTTGTAAAATATATTGGACTGAATTATCTCCAAGGTCCCTTTTGGCTCAATAAATCCTATGCGACACTAACAAATCACCTCTCAGCTTCCAACCCCCCATCACCTTTCTTTCTTTTCTTGCTTCTTTCTTTTGGCCCTGTAGCCGCCTTCACCCATCATGTAGTAGCGCAGAGGATTAACCCACAGGTCATTCTTGATAATCTGTTGGAAGAGAAGGGGGAAGGGAAAACAGAGCTATGAGTACAAGCCCCAGAACCTACTCCCAATTCCCCAGGCACCCAGAGGCAAGCCTTAGCAAGTCCTTCTCTGGTACTACCAGGACGGGCCCACCTCAGCAATCCTGTCGGCCTCTGGGAGGCTGTGATTTGAGAACCAGCTGAAGAAGCTGTGGTTGGTGTCCTGGCTCCTGTGTTTGTGGGCCTGGGGTTCCTGGCCCCGGTGCCAGCGGATTGGGGTAGAGTGAGACACCAGCCGGCCTAGAGGAAAAGGTTATGGAGAGGGGACTGGCCAAGTGTACATGGATTTGCCCTGGGAGTGCCTCTTACCCGATCGGTTGCACTGGAACTCCTTGACAATCACCATGTTTGTGAAATAGGGGTTTGTCTGGAAGTACAGCTTCATTTTGTAGCCCATGGAGATATGTCTGAGATCCTGTACCTGCTCAGGGTGGAGGGTAATGACGGAATCCTCACCTTACCATGGCCCCCCCCCATCCTCCCTCACCTCCAAGGACCAGATTCCTTTTCCATCTTAGTAAAAAAAGTATTTTTGGTCTGACCTGCAGATTGGTCAAGTAGCGGAAAATGTCTTCATCACGTTGGTTGATCAAGATTGAAATTTTGGGGTGGTTGAGGAACTGAGGGAGGGAGCAGTTTAGGTCAAGGAGTGACTATTCATTGAGAGAAGGAGGGAGGGAAGGCCAGGCAGAGCAGGTCAGGGGGTGCAAAACAAAAGAGAAGCTGGAGCAGAATTCCTTTTGTGTTCATTTGATATGTGTGGAGCAGGTGCATCATGGGACTTGACCTGTACTTTTATTTTCATGATGCTACATGGTGAGAGCCTGTGTTTATGCTGTCAAACCTCTGCATCAGGTGGCCTTGCCACAGTGCTTGCTTGTTGTGTATGGGTGCTGAGGGTCTATGTCCATGTGATGTGTCTCTGGATGCCGAGGGCTTGTGCCCACAAGATACTGTATGTATGTCTGGAGGCTGAAGGTCCATGTCCAAGTAAAGCTATATCTGGTTGTTGAAGGCCTGTAGTCACATAATGTATATTTGGGTGTTATGGGTCTTTTGTCCACATGATATTATGTGTCTGGATCTGAGGGTTTATGTCTCAGTGACATTGGGTACTGAGGGTCTGTGATCATGTATACTTTGCATGAAGGTGCCAAGGATCTGTATCTTTGTAATTCTGATAGGATGTTAAACCTATGTGTTCCTAACATGTTGCATGTCTGTATGTGTCCCTGAGATGAGCTGAGTAATGACTGGGATTTTCTTATTCTCCCCTTTCCTTCATTTAACTCCTTGATCTCCATTCCTAGGTACTCCTCTGACCCTTCAGGGACTCCAGCAACTTTCTAGCCCCCTTTTCTCCAGCCAGAGTTGGGGTCTCCCTAGTATCTAGGTAGATACCTAGGATTTGCAGAGCCATGTGTGAGTTAAGCATCCATTCTGGGCAATTTCTCTGCTATGGTGCCCTTCCCCTCCCTCTTCACTGTCTCTGAGTCAGTTTATCTTCTGCATGCCCCTCCCCCATCCTTTTATCATCTTTGGTCCAATTTTTCTGCTGTATGCCCCTCTACTACCCTCCCTGTTTCACTGCCTATGATGCATTTTTTAAGTATTATATTCTTCCTCTTTCTCCTTTCCCATCCCTAGTCCAATTTTTATGTTGTATGTCCCTCCCCCTTCACTATCTCTAGTCCAGCTTCTCTGATGTTTTTTTCCCCCCTCCTTCCATCCCTCCTCCACCAAACCTAGTCATTCTTTCAATAGGGGCCAGTCCCCACACCTTTTCACTCTGTCCTGGTCCCCACATCCCCCCTTTCTGTCATGGGCTCCTGACCCATGAGTATAGATGACAAGGATACTGCTTTGACCCAGAAGCCTGGGATATGCTGGATGATAAGGTCTCTGCGTTCCAGGAAGGGTCTCCGCATCTGGATGAACTTGCGCTTGAGACGGAGGAAGGCCTTGCCTGCCTTGATGTTCACCGCCTCCAGGTCCAGCTGAATGTTTTCCAGTGCCTGCAGGATGTACTCTATTTTCTCGGCGTTTATCTCTTCGCTTTCCTTCTTCACCTTCCTGTGCTTTCTCTTCCTCCTCCTCCTCTTCCTCACACTTTCCTTTTCTTCCTCCTCATCATCTTCCACTATGATGATGGTCTCTTCCTTCCCCTGTAGACCGGCTAACATCTGGTACCCCCGCCCCCCTATGCTACAGGTTTCTAGGGCCTTTTCTCCATCAAAGCTGCCGGGCTCCGAAACCTGAATGTCGATTTCCAGGCTTCCCCCAGAAACCTCCGAAGGAGAGAGTGTTTCCAGGCTCTCCGTGGGAGGGGGCGCCCCCCCATACCCAGACTCGATCTCAGGATCCCAGCAGGAACACCCAGCACCCAGGGTGAAGTATGCGCGAACTCCCCCCTCCTCCAGAATGACATAGGGCGGCGGCGGGGGCAGAGCGGGGCCCAGTCCCACCCCCCTCATGTCAGCCAGCACCTGTGCCGCCTCAGTTTCCTCCCGGAGCCTCGGGCGCTGCTCGGGTGGAGGCAGGGGCAGTCTCAGGAGTGGCGGTGGTGGTGGCGGCGGCGGCGGCGGTGGCGGCGGCGGCACGTCGTCCTGAGGGGGCTCTGAGCTGCTCAGGCGGCGGGCCTTGGCTGGAGGCCCCTCATCCGGGCGGTCCATGGTGACCGCTCTCACACCGAAAGAAGAACCGCGCTCGCCCCTTCTCTCAGCCAGGCCGCTGCTGCTTGTCACACCTGAAGCGGAGCCACCGCGCCTCACGCGACCAGCTCAGCTCACAGCCTCGCTCTGGCGTTCCCTCCCACAGCGCCTGCCCTATTCCCTCCGCGCCAAGCGCCCAGGCCCCGCCCCTCTCTGACGTAAGGGACCCATATGCCTCGCCATTGGCTGTTGGCCGCAGAGGCGGCACTCACGCTCCCCAGACTACTGAAGGCTCTCCCGCAACCTGCTAGCTGACGCCCCACCTCATCACTTTCCCATTGGCTCTCCTTGGCCCGCCAATCATCGGGCTGACTCCCGCCCCCCGCCCGCCCCCAGCGACCAGAGGGAAACTGCGGGGCAATTGGCTGTGAGGAAAACTAAGGGGAAGAAGCCTTTCTTCCTCACCTTTGAACGTTTTATCCAATGGGAAAAGTACCAGTGGTTCTTTTTTTTTTTTTTTATTGAATTAGAGGGTAGAGAGAGGATAAATGGGGATGTAAGGAGACTTGGCTTGGGGTGGTGAACACACAATACAATATACAGATAATGTATTATAGAATAGTACCCCTGAAAACTATATAGTTTTATTAACCAATGTTACCAATGGTTCTTAGGACCGAAAAAAACCAAAACCAAACAAAACAAAAAACTGAACGCAGGCGCTGAGCACGACGTGTTCAAATCAAATTGGAGAGCTTAGCTGTCGTTCATCCCCCCCTCCCCTCCCCTCCTTTCCATTTCCCTTAGGCAACTACGCACTTTAAAAATCTACCCCGCCCCTGTCCCACTCCCAGGCTTTTTGCCCCGCAGCAAACTGATGAGGCTCCTGGGGGCTCAGGGTGTTCTAAATGAGCCTGGACTTAAAAAACCTAGGGCCTTTGGTTTAGGGTCAGATTTTGACGTGGCATTTTCCATCTCTGCAAAATGGCTCTAGAAATAATAATCACGAAAAAAAGTAACTCCCTATGCGTCATTAAAATGATGTGATTCAGTTCATATACTAGATTTTTCTAGGACCTTCTCTGTCTTTATCTACTCAATACTTCTCCTTCTTCTCCTTTCTCCTCTCCCTGTCCCCAGTCTATACTGTTCTTAACTGTATTTCAAAAATTATTTTGGCCACATGAACAGTCTCGGTGGCCATGGTGATGGGGTTCTGGCTTTGGTCGGGATTTAAATCATGGGTATCTTCCTTCCTTTATAACTCACACTCTCTCTGAGTTTCAGTTTCACCTCCTCTGGATGAAGTGTTCTTAAAGAGAAGCGTAGGAAAACTGCCCATTGTAGCCTTGTTGTAGCAGAGAACTGGAGGCAACCTAGAGACCCGTCACCAGGGGAATGGATAAGGAAAATGTGATATATGTGTATAAGATGGACCACTAGAATGAATTTAATCTACGTACGGCAACATGGCTGGATCTCTCAAAAACAGAATGTTGAGTGAAAAAAGAAACAGAACAAGATTTATAGTACAATACTGTTTATGTAAATTAAAACACATAACAATACCATATATTTTTCACAGATACACATATATGTAAATAAACACATGAATGGTAGATTGGAAGGATGTATGTTAAATACAGGAGAGTGGGTGCCTGTGTTGGAGGGGGGATGGGATCAGGAATGGGTAATGAAGGGGACAAAACAAAACAAAATAATGAATAAAAGGGCTTCACATGGATCAGTGATGATATAGTGTGCCAAGAACTGAGGAGTATAGTCAACTCAATTCTGTGCACCTCTGAGAGAATAAGCAAATAAATAATAAAGTAATCGAGTGTCCAGGCAACAGGCTGGCTGGGTAGACTCCCAGGCTTGGGTTCCCTCCTCCTGTGACATCCCTCCCTCTGAATTTAGCCAGAGTTTACCAAAGTCCCAGCTGTATCAAGTAGACCCTTCAGGAGATCTCCCATCCCTGACTGAGCAGTCCCTCTAGAAGCCATTACTTTGTCGGGGTCATTTCCTAAGTCTATCAGTTCGCCCCAAGTTGGATTCCTAATTCCCAATCCCCATTCTCTATGGTGGTCCAGTTTCAGGAACACCTTGTTTGGGTTTTGGGAAGGAGATTGATTCAGGAGTTCAAAGTGGTACCTGGCGGCTCCAGGCTTTGGGAAGAGATGGGGTTCTCAAGTATTCTATCTGCCATGTTCAGAGTCTGGACCAAGGGAGGAAGATATGATGATATGGGAGTCTCCCTCTTGCTACATACATGCATACAGTTTTCAAGTTCCATCTCTCCGACCACTCTACTTCCACTGCAGGCACATACTATAGCTTGTCTCCTCTCAATTAGGTGCATACATGTATGTGTGTACATGCCATATGCCTCCACATACAGGCATTTACTCACATGTGTGTACCAAGCAGGGGTGCCTCCCCACACAAAGTCACACAGACACACTGTCACACTCGATCATACCTCTCCACATGTGGTCATGCAGACAGGACACACAGACACACAGACCACACAGACAGACACACACACATACACACAGTCAGAAAGAGAAAACATCCAATATAGCATTGTTCATTTCAGTTTTCCATTTACAAAATCCAATGGTGAATCCAGGCAGTTAGAAAAAAGAAATGGAGGAAAACCCTCCTGAATGCACCCTATCTACCCCCACCCCTGTGGTCCCCCCACCCCACCCCCTGGAAAAGGCACCCCCATCACTATCACTGAGAGAACAGGTAACCCCCCCACCCCAGCCTCTCAGCCACTCTGGCCTGCCTTTCCAGGGCAACTCCATAGCCAGGCTCATTAATGTCTCTCCTGCCTAGAGTGCCCTCCCCATTCTCCTGGGGGGTCAAGGCTTCCCCACTTCTGGGGCCATGTTAGAGCAGGGCGGAAACTTAGGACAAGGGTTTCAGTAGGCAAGGGAAAGGATAAATATAGATCTCCCCCTCCCCCAGGGAATGAGAAGGGGATAGAGAACCTGGGTGAGACCAGGCAGAAGGAGTGCCAGCTTGGATCCCCAGTCCACAAGAACTGGCCTTGGTGTGATCCCAGAGTGGACTCTGCCCTGGGAGGGAAGCTTGGGAATCACCCACCTGGGGAATCTGACTATGGTCTGTTCCACTTTGGGAGGAGGTATGGGTGAAGGGAAGGAAGTGGAAGTTGGGAGCTGAGGGCCCAGAAGACCAAGGGTTACCACGGAAGGGCTTGAGGCCCCTGAGGCTTAAGGAGGACAAAAAGAGGTCAGATAGAAATGGACTCAAATCCACAGTACCTTGGAGTTTATCCACTATGAGATGCCAAGGCCCCAAAAGAATTTTCATCTTTGGGAGAGTAGTATGAACTCAGGAGATAATTCTGGGTTTGAATTCCACGCTGACGCCAGGCTCTGGGACCCAGCTACTCTGGGCAGTTCGACTATCTCCCTACACTTCCCTGGGGCTGCTCCTCCCTGTATGGTACCCACAGCAGCCCCAGTAGGGCTAGAGTGGATTTCCATCCTCAGAAAGAAGAGTTGGGGCCTGGGGATCCAAGAGGCAGCTTGAGAGAACCCAGCTAAGCCCGTATCTTCAGCTCCCGGTGTGCAGCTCACATCCTGCTCTTCACCTAGCCTAGGCCCATCCTGGGGGCCCTTCTCTCTCCCCTCCTGGCTCCTCAAACAGATGCTCAAGAAACACTTGGGATGTCTGGACAGAGTGGGAAGCAAAAGGAGACTGGGCTTGGGACCATGGTTAGCCTAAAACAACATTGCACACAACATAGCAATTAAACATCCCTGCTCCCTGGGGACCCTGCACCTGCTTTGGTCCCTCCTGCCAACAGATCAATTTCTCCCTAAATATCCAGGCCTTGCTAAAGGACTTGGAAGGGGAGGGTGCATGGGAGCAGAGGGGGCCAGAAGAGATCTGGAAGTCTATTTTACAGGATAAATTTCCCCATTCTGGACAATGTCAGAAGGAGAGACATTAAAGCAAGAAAGCCTGACTCCTCAGCTGTTAGTAGAAAAACCTGCATTTTCAGTTTGTTTTCTTTTTCTGAATTGGAGGGAGAGAGAGAGAGAGAGAGAGAGAGATTTTGATTGATTGTAGAAGTGGAAAAAGAGGCAGCAGAGACAGGCCCTAGAACTAGAAACACCCCTTCCCAAGTCCCCCACAACGGGGGAGGTCTTGGCAGAGGTGCTAGATTCTGGGTGGTTTGAGGGGCTGGAGCTGGAGCTCAGAAAGAAAGGCTCCTGTATGGGCCCCTCCCCCTCCCTTTCTGTTGGCCCCATCATGGTGGCCATGACCTACTCCCTGTCTGTCTGCCTACCAGCCTGCTTCACATGACACAGTAGGGTTCTCTGGGAGCTGGGGCACCTCCTGTGCCCCAGCAGGGAGCATGAGTCCTCAGGCACTTCTTGAGGTCCTTGTTGAGCAGGAAGCAGACGATCGGGTTGACGGCAGCCTGGGCGAAGCTCATCCAAACAGCGGTGGCCAGGTAACGGTGGGGCACAGCACAGGCTTTAACAAACACTCGCCAGTAGCAGGCCACGATGTAAGGTGACCAGAGGAGCAGGAAGAGCAGTGTGATCGCGTAGAACATGCGGCCCAGCTGCTTTTCACCCTTGACCTCGTCCATGCCCAGCAGCCGCCGGCTGGCTGCATGCCCATTCTGCCGTATACCTAGCAGGGTTGGTGGCATGGGCCCACGGCCAAAGCCAGCGATCCAGTTGGCAGCAGCCTGGCCAGTGGCCCCAGGACCATGGAATGTCCAGTTCTGGCTGATGGCTGGCACCATCTGCACTGGCTTCATCTTGCGGTGACGATACTCAAAGAGGAGCAGTTTGCCATAGACAGCATGTGTAGCTGCCATGAGCACAGCCAACATAAGCATGAAACCTAGAGTGTCATTGGCCTTGAAGTAGCGATGCTCAAAGATGCACTGGTCCTCCTCGCGGATAAACTTGTAGGTGCCAACATCAAAGACGGGCGGGAAGGCCATGGCCACAGATAGGGTCCAGGCCATGCAGATCACGGCTGCACATGTCCAGAGTGTCATGCGTTTGGCGTAGAAGCGGTGGTGGGCGATGGCCATGTAGCGGGTGACGCTGATGCAGAACAGCATGAAGGCCGCATGGAAGCAAAACAGCACAGCCATAAAGGCCACAATCTTGCAGCTGAGTGCACTGAAAGTCCATGAGGAGCCATGGCGCACAGAAGCCAGTACAAAGGGGAAGCAGACGGCAGAGCGGATGCCGTCGGCCAGGCACAGGTCCAGCAGAAAGTAGTAAGGAGCCTTGTGCAGGGCACGCTCCTTGAGCACCAGCAGCGACAAGATGGCGTTGCCCGCCAGGCTCACGCACATGATCAGTCCCAGCAGCACCAGCTTTACATAAGCCGATGCTGATGGCGGAGACAGTGCGCCGCTCACCTCCTCGGGCTCTCCCGTGGTATTGGCCATAATGAGGGGCAGAGGCTGCTCCCAACCCTATGGAGTCAGCCAGTCCGGTACTGGATGGGGGACTCCATCAGTTGTCCTGCTGGGCCGCACCTGCAAATAGGGGGAATGGAGATGACACAGACACAGAGACAGAGAGATGAGGCAAGAGAGAGGCAGAAAGCAAAAACACACAGAGGCACAGGGACACAGTGAGAAAGGATAGACGAAAGAGATAGAAAATGGCGACCGAGATAGAAATGGATAAAAAATTGAGACAGAAATGAAGGGGATGGAAAAGAGTAGGAAGAGATAAAGAGACAGAACCGGAGAGACAAGGAAAGGGGAAAAGAAGGAGAGAGAGAGGGACAGTAGAAGGAGGGGGACAGGGAGATATGAGAGAAGAGGAGGGCGAGAGGGAAGGAGAAAAAGGGAAACAAGAGAGAGACAGGGAGAAACAGATGGAAAGTTTAAAAAATGAGGAAGGAACAGAGAAGGCAGTGTTAGTGTGACTGTGAAGCCCACTACCCCCCACCCCCCCTACTTACTCCCGGCCTGGTCTCAGGCCCTGCCCGTGGCCAACTGCCGCTTCTACTCTCTCCTTACCGAGTGGGTGCACGTCCTATCTCTAGACGTCTTAGGTCACCTGGTTCCTACATTGGTGGACCCGTGGGGCAGGGATGTGGTGAGGCTCTTGTCCCTTTGTGTAAAGTCCTAAGGCTGTGCTCTTCAAACTTTTCTGACTACCACCCATCATAAGGGTTTACATCACAACCTCGTACACATACACACACATGCAACACTGATGAACCAAAGGTTTCAAAGACTAGTACTGAGTCTTTGTCTAATACTCCCATTAGTTTCTACTCTGTTTCACGTTATTTTGTTCATGCTGGTAGCCACTCGTGAAATACATGTTTTTATTCATGATCAGGAATGTGCTTAGCCCGCTCAAGGAACAGTGGGGAAACCAGTGTGGCTGGAAGAGGGCAGGTGAGGGAGACTGTGGTCGAAGGTAAGGTCACAGAGATGTCCGGGGCCAGGGCATCTAGGGCGTGGGCCATGACAATGACTTTGGTTTTTGTTTTAAGTGAGGTGGAGAGTGTACGGCTATAAAGAGGTAGGTATGCTTGTGTGCGTTCATTCATTGAAAAACCATTTACTGAATATCTACTGTGCCAGGCACTGGGGATACAGCTGTGACCCAGACAAAGCTCCCCACTCCTGTGGAGCTGACAGTCCAGATAATAAAGACAATACATATGAAGTGATGTATGGTAGGTAGGTCAGATGATGATAAGTTTTTTTTTTAAAACTTTTTCCCTAGATTTTATTTATTTATCTTTAGAGGGGAAAGGAAGGAGAGAGAGAGATAGAGAGAGAGAGATCAATGTATGGTTGCCTCTGGTGTGTCCCCTGCCGGGAACTGGCCTGCAACCCAGGCATGTGCCCTGACTGGGAATCGAACCGCGATCGTGTGGTTCACAGGCCCGCGCTCAATCCACTGAGCTACGCCAGCCAGGGCAGATGATGATAAGTTTATAAAAATAAAAAAGGGGGATAGGGGCATAGGAAGTTAAGGGTGGGGAGATGCAATTTTTGATGAGGTGGACAAGGAAGGCTTCACGGAAGTGTCATCTCAGCAAAGACCTAAAGGAGGTGAGTTAGTCGTGTGGGTACCTAGAGGAAAAGTCCAAGCAGGAGGAACAGTCAGAGCAAAGGCCCTGAGGCAGGACCTGACATGGTACCTTCGAAGAAGTGCAAGGAGGCCACTGTGGGTAGAACAGAGTGAGAGAAAGTGGGAGGCGAGGTCAGAAAGTGTCAAGGGTCAGATTTCATAGGCCCTGGTAAGGACTCTGCTCTTTACTCTGAGTAAGATGGGAGCCATGGGAGGGGTTGTGAGCAGAGGCGAGATGTGATATAACTCAGGACTGAACAGGATCCCACTTGCTGCTGAGGAGCACAGGCCTTGGGAGCAAATGTGGAAATGGGGAGACTACTCAGGAGGTTCCTGCAGTAACTCAGGTGAGAAGTAATAGCACGTCCATGCCCTTCGCCCTGCTTAATTGCTTTTCCTAGAATGTATCTCCTTTAACTCACTGTATTTTTTATTTTATTATTATTTTTAAGATTTTATTTATTTATCTTTAGAGGGGAAGGAGAGAGGGAGAGAAACATCAATGTATGGTTGCCTTTCGTACATCCCCTGCTGGGAACTGACCTGCAGGGAACCGGCCTGCAACCCAGACATGTGCCCTGACTGGGAATCGAACCACAGTCCTCTGGTTCGCAGGCCTGTGCTCAATCCACTGAGCTACACCAGCCAGGGTCAAACTCACGGTATTAATTTACTTTTAAAGCCTGCTTTATTGCTTGCCTCTTCCTGTGAGAACAAAAGCTCCACAGGGCAGGGCTTACAGACTCATGCAGTCTCCTGTAGAAGAGCTCGGCACAGCACATTGTAGGCCCTCAGTCCAGAGCTGTTAACCAATTGATTGGGACTAAACAGGCTGGTGGCTCAGGGAGGGCTGCCTGGAGGCATCCAGGTAGGATTTGTTGAAAGAGCAGCCCAGGCAGCACATGAGTGGGAGGGCACAGGCAACACTGGGCAGGGAACGGGAAGAATCCCAGTGTGTGTGGGCTGGGGAAGAGGGTGTGAGGTATGGTAAGGTAACAGGGCAGGTACCAGAGGAGAGGTGGCCTTGCAGAAGCTGGAGAAGATCTGAACTACTGTTGGGGCTGGGATGGGCTTGAGGTTGGGGGAGGCAGGACTTGAGTGGGTATGTTTCTAGCTGCCTCTGTCCCAGGAAAAAGTCTCCTGTCTGCACCATTTGGCAGCTCAATGCGGCCTGCCCTGCCACAGCCACCTGGGGCCAGGCCTTTTGGATGGTGCCCTGAAGTCTCAGAGCCAGTGCCAATAGGCCACATGAAAGTGTCGGGACAAGAGCTCAGGAGAAGTGGGGTCCACAGGCCCCTTTCAGCTGGCCCTGAAGGTCTGACAGCTCACACAGAACTGTGGACCAGCCCACAGACAACTGGCTACGTGTAAATGTGTACACACACACACATGCTCTCTTTAGCCTTGAGACGAAACAGGGGTGAGAGGTATAGAGACAGAGGGACAGTGATTGTAAGAGAGAGTCAAAGAGACACATAGAGTAACAGAGAAGAGAAAGAGATAGGACCAGAGAGACAGAGACAAACAGAAATTGAACGGGGGCGGGGAGGGGGTGTAGACAGAGATATACAAAAGGGAGGCAGCCTTACAGACAAAGAAAGAGATGGAAATAGACAGAAAAGGGAAGAAGAGGAAAAGAGTGAGAAAAAGCAGAGACACAGAGAGAAACAGAGAGTGGGAAAGACAGAGAAGGGAGAGAAAAAAGATAGAGACAGAGAGAGGAAGAGAGGGGGAGATATAGATAGGTAGATATTGAAGTAGATAGATTGAAGGGGAGGGATAATACCAGGAAAGAGAGAAAGACTCAGAGAAATAGAGATGGAGGTGGGGATGGAGACAGAGGCAGAGAGAGGGAGAAATAGATAAAGACAGAAAGAGGGAGACAGAGAGACACACTAAGACCAAGAAGGTGGATAGTGTGTAGTCCACAGTCTTGGTGAAAACAAAAACAAATTCAGCAAACGAAACCCTGGTATTGACTGGAAAGCTGGGGTACTGGTACAAACAATGGAGAAGGGTTCTTCTGAGCACAAACCGGCAGCACAGCCTGGGTCGCAGATGCCCTTAGACACAGACACCTACACACTCACAGACACATAGCCTACAGCAACGGCACCAGTGGAGTGCAACCAGCTCACACACACGGACACTGTGTGTGGAGTGTGAGTGATATGCCTGCACGTGCGCGCGCGCACACACACACACTCGGAAGGTATACCACTTACTCGGCCTAAATGCCAGTGCTTCGTCCTCAATAAAGGCGTTACTGCCCCCTACAGGACATTTTGGAAATTTGTAGGTGCGTTTTTTGGTTGTCACATAGCTGGAGTGCAGGGTGTCTTTCTAACATTTAAGGGACCAGGGTAAGGATACTGGACATCCAGTGATGTGCGGGACAGTCCCACACAGCCAACATGTCCCACATTCCCTAGGACTTGGGACTTGTAATAAACAACCTAAAATCTACCTCTATGTCACAGATAAACACAATTTCCCTCCTGCTTTTAATGTACAGTAGGCCCTCGATAACATTTTATTCAATGTCGTTTGGTTATAACTTCGATGAGATACCCCAGGAACTTAACTTGTTTGTATCCATTAGCCTATGATAAAGCTGGTTTCATTATACATCATTTTGCCAGTTTCAAAAACCTACTGACGATGACATGAAGTGAGGACTCCTTGTACCCCAAATCACACAGGAATGTGGCTGTTGCGTCCACAGGAGTCTGTACTTTGTTTTGTGGCGCACTTTCCTCGAGCTGTTCACTATTTCAGAAAAATCTCAGCCCTGGACTTTTCTGCACTTCCTGCGTGGGGCTGCTTCTGATTTCCCCTTCCGCTTAGCCCGTGGGTACTCATTGCATTACACGGCTCCAGAGACTTCACTGAACCTCCTGGGGAGTGTCATGACCAAACATTTATGTTTGAAATACAAGTTATTTTCTTCTAAATCACTTTCATTTTATTTTTTATTTCTTTGGAAGAGTGAATACAATGTGGCTATTGTGTAAAATACTATGTGGATTTTCTTTTGAAATTATATGCGCAGAGAGCTTATATTATTTAACATCTTTGTGTCCAGATAGTAAGGGGGCATTACAAAATCCATTCCAAGAAAGAGGGTCTTAGGTATGCGAGGGCTGAGAGTCACATACACAGACAGGCAGACACACTCGCACATATACATGTGCAATAGTTCATAAACTCACAATTGTAACGCCCTAACACACACACACTTGTGAACTCTCAAATCCTGATAGATTCACACCTACAAACCTACTCACTGTTACTTACACAGACTCATATCCCCTTTGTCTCATTATACCTGATTATTTAGATCCTCTCACATATTCAGACAAGCTCTTGCAATACATGTATATAAACAGTGGCATACCTATATCATCACTTATACAAACACTGTTACATACTTTAACACTCAGATTCAAAGTCACTTAAATAGGCCAGCATGCTCACATGTACTTGAACTTTGCTATAGACATACACACAAACAGAGAAAAACTGCCCATGTATACAGACATTCAGAGGAGTGTAGACACAAACTTGTTCACAACACACAGATACGCTTACATGATATATACATCCTGCAACAGGTATACAGCAAGAGACAGCCTTGTGTATGTGCACAGACCAGCCAAAGCCTGCACACACAGGTGGAAAACATCAGCAGAGCTGCTCGGCTGGTGGGCACTTGCCACAGCAGGAGGCTGGAGAAAGATGGGGCTCTAGGGGGGGGACACGTGAAAAGAGAGGTTGTAAATATTTGGGTCTCTTCCTGTTGAAACATCCCAGATTGTTTTCTGATTATTCTTTTGATTGCCACTCATTCATCATCAGTGAGGGGTTTTTTTTTCCTTATAAGTGTACGATGCTTGTTTTTCTTTTAATTTGATCTCATTCTTATTTTTCCACAATGTTTTTTCTTCCAAAAATATAAGGGCTGTATGATTGTTGCTGTTGTTCCCGTCATATGGTATGAGGTGTTCCTTAGAGGAATGCAATTAGTTTGTTAATTTCTTTGATTGCTGCTGCTTTAAGAAAGAAACTTTTTTTCTAGAACATTTGAAACAGAAAAAAAGAAGACAGAATCCTGTAGTGAACCTCAGTGCATCTATTGCCCAGATTCACTAGTGATCAACTCATAGG
Source organism: Sturnira hondurensis (assembly GCF_014824575.4). NCBI lineage: Eukaryota > Metazoa > Chordata > Mammalia > Chiroptera > Phyllostomidae > Sturnira > Sturnira hondurensis. Next base: position 37,242 of record NW_028086142.1, on the reverse strand, counting down.
GTTTTATTTCACCTATAACCTCACATACTTCCCCCACTTCTAGAATATTCTGAAGCATATCTGTTATACCATTTCATACATAAGCATTCCAGAAAGTATTTCTAAAAGACAAGAACACTTTCAAACATTACAATAATGTCATTTTTGTTATTTCTTAGATTATTTATTGATTTATGCACTACTAGCTTTTAATATTAACAATTAGCCAAGTCTGATTCTTGGTGGGATTTCATAACTACCCATTATCTTTTGATCTTGGGTAAAATATTTGTCAATAAATGAATGGAGGCTGACTGTAGCTGAATTCAATTGACTCGTTGAAAGAGAAGCCAGCCTTTCATGGCTGTTTCAGAATGCTGCTTTCTTAAGAATGCAGAAGACCTAAAATTTGTTTATTGAAAACCTGTTTTCAGAAGTCACAAGGGTTTGCAGACCTCTTCAATATGTTACACTCAAGTATATTTAGTTTTTAAGATATTTCCTCCATCATCATGGACTTTTTGATGAAAGCTTCAAAATCAGGAAACTCATCAGACAAACAACACTTTCCTGCCCCCCCCCCCAAATCCAGAATGTCCCTAAATTAAGCAATTTAGTGAAGATTGTCTCAAGTTTGGATGTAGCTGCCCAATTAGTCCTTTCTTCCTCAGCCAAAATATCTGATTTGTGTGGGAAAGTTGCCAAGAAAAACTCATTGCCCAGTAGGGCACGTTGGTCAACTGACCACAGAACACTATCGCACAGAGAAAGACTTGGACTTTTTAAAGCAACTGGAAGTGCAAATTAAGAAACCAGGCTCGTTTCCAAGACGGGTTAGAACATTCTTAGACAGAGCTCAACCAGCTAGTGACAGGACTACACAATTAACAAGCTAAGATGCCCCTCCCAGTAGAATCTCACAGGTTAGCAGTCTGCCAGGAAATTGTCCACACTATCACGAAAACCAATGAGGTAGAAGGAATAGGAGAGGGGCCACTTTCAACGACCACCACTAGGAGACAGGGTGAACAGGTCAAAGGACATCAAGACAACATTAACCCAGAAGACTGCTGAATCACAGACTTTTCATTTTTTATTGATGCATGTCTGAATGTTAATTAACTTGCTTGGTTCATAGGATTAGTCAGAAGTCCTGAAAAGAAATGCAAGAAGCACCAACATAAACTAAGATGGAAATATGCAAAGTGATACATGAATTTTTTGGAATATTGTGGAAACTGTGCCTAAGTCTATGGACTGATGCTGCTGTTGTGATGACAGGACGTTTACATCTGGAATTTGTTCTGAAAAATACCCAGATTCATTCATTGAGGGGCCCTTACCTTAAAAGCTTGCCTGTAGGTCTAATCTCCACAGTTAATGATCCTAGGTGAATTTAATTAAATTCAAAGCACTACCCACCCGTGTGTCAATTTTCTGTGAAGCATTGGGATCAGTACACCACTATCTATTATTTTAAACCTAAGCATGTAAAGATTTTGTAAAAGATTTCAGGGCTAAATGAAAAATTTCAGCATTTCTTTGTGAATGATTTTCACTTCCCAGATTTGATGCTTACTAGTTTCAAAAAATGGCTCTTTGAGCACATGAATAAAATTACATACAAATTTTTAAAGTCACTCAAAAATATCATAAGGGTATACTGACAAGTTTTATGGATTCGAAGCCAAACTTCAACTTAAAAGAAATGAGGTCAAGTATGGCTCCCTTGGTGATATTTAGTTGGCATTCAAAGTTGAATACTAAAAAAAGACGTATTAAGATGAGTACAGCAATGTATGTGTGTACTTAGGGGGAAAGCTTCATCATTATTTTGAAATACTCAAAATGGACATTTTCTGTTGGGTTCAAAATTCATGAGCATTTGTTACAGAAAAAAATTTAAACACTACATTTGACTGAAATAAAAGAAAAAGGCATTAGATTTAAAGAACCACCCTACCTTGGAAACACAAAATTCAAAGACTATGAATGATCAAGTTCTGCTTATTGATGAGAAAGGAGCTTTAACCAATGGAAAAAAATACTCTTTGACCATTCACTGCCACCTACTTATGCAAGCAGTTTCCTGTTGGTGGTGACTACCAAGAGATAGAAGAGATCATGTAGCTATTTGGGTCATAAAACTCGGGTCTTTGCTTGGCCATGGCAAGAACAAGTGAGTTAAAAAAGGGAGCTGAAAAGGGGAAGCATGAACAGTTATTCCGTTTGTTTAGAAAGGCTGGTATGGTGTGGAAGCACCAGCCATATTTAACACTAGAACTGCATCTGATGCTCCAAAGAAACCCAAATGGTATCTGAGGGCTCCAGAGCTCATGCTTTTGAGGTGAGCTTTGCAGCTATATTTCATACATTCAAGCTAGTTATTGAGGGCATTGGGGCAAACTGTGCCCGAGCATCCTTCATGGAATGATCTTACCTTCAACAACATGCCTTTCAAGATAAAGAAGTGGCAGGCCACGATGGAAGTTTGTATCCATGTCAAAACTAATAGCTATCGGTTTGGCCAAAAAGTCCATATCATTTTATTCCATAAAATAAAAGACACATTTTTTCATTGTCACCAATAACCTTATTGATTTGGATCTTTTGAGTATGTCAGCTATCTCCCATGTAGTATAATGTCGATTGTTTTCAATTAATATCCCAATTCGGTCACTATCAACTTCAACTGGTCTACCTGACCATGGAGCATTGTGCAGCAAGAAATTCCAGCACGAAACTTCACACATCACTAGTGACATGTTCTATCAGTCACAGCACCTTCTCCATACACTGCACAAATCTTTTTTTTTTTTTGCATCTCACTTGAGTTTTTACCTTTCTTCAAATAATAAAGCATCATATGCCAAAAATGTTGCATGTTTTCTTCCATCTTCGATATTAAAATGGCTACACAAAAATTCACCAATTTTGATGTTTTTTTAAAAAAATGCACACTGATGCCCTGCCTGGTGTGGCTCAGTGGATTAAGTGTCAGCCTGTGAACCAAAGGGTTGCTGGTTCAATTCCCAGTCAGGGCACATGCCTGGGTTGCCTGCCTGGTCCCCATTTAGGAGTGTGTGAGAGGCAACCACACATTGATGCTTCTCTCCCTTTTTTCTCCCTCCTTTTCCCTCTCTCTAAAAATAAGTAAAATCTTTTTACGAAATGCACACTGATATGACAGCTATCACCATACAATCTAACAAAATTGTTTCAAATGAAGTGAAAGACAACTAAGTGCTACTAGAGCCATCTTATGAAAAAAAAAACAATCAAACTTTTTGGCCAATCCAATATTTGCTTCATTTGTTGTTTTTTTTTAAACCAAGAAACACAATAACTTGATAGAAGATCTATGCTCAGCACCAAATGTTTTACCAAATCATGATGAAAATGACCATAAATGAATTAAATGATCATAAAATAAATCAAGACAGTCAGGACCAAAGTCTCAGGAGTGGGCATCAATGTGGACCATTACAAATTTGCATGAGGGAGTAAAAAAAAGTTATAGCTCCAGAAGTGAACTCAAGTGTATTATGAAAAATTTCATTTGAAAGGTATATATAAGTTTCATAACTCTCCTAAAACTTTGCATGTTTATTTTTCTACCGATTTATATAATATAAAGAAAATGTACGAAATTTCTTTTCATCAAACTCCAGTACCTCTAAATCCCTTTCAGTTTACTCCAGTGTGCAATACACATATTTCACGTTCTCTGTGCGCCAGGCTATGAATGCCCTAACACATTCACATCCAGTCACACTGCACAGACACACTAGCACATACAGACCGATACATGCACACAGGGACATATACACGTGGAGATTTGCATTTACATTCAACATTCAGACTTATATCAGCTGATAAGTGCAACCAAGTGCACTTATCACATACACACGTAAACACACGCCTCTTCTATATAGAAACAGGCATGTGTGTAGGTGCCCACCTACCAGCAAATTACAAGACATACAAAGCACACACAGGCACCCTTCTACATAAATACAGGCCTAGGCAGAGACACATTCACCATTCATGTGACACTTGCAGACACACACACACCTATAGACCAAATCATATGGACCTACACACTGTCAGACACAATCACGAATGCACACAACTGACAGTCAGACACAAACAAGTCCTGCTCACATTTTAGAGACCCAGGCCTTTCTCCACCCTAGGCTCTTGCACTAAAAGATTAAAACCCACTATCTTATACAAACCCTGCCCTCCTACACATGCATATACACAGTATATAAATCTGCCTTTGCACATATACACACAGTACAGACATGCATGCCCATACAGGCACATCACTCAGGCTCACTGTCACACACACAGAGGCAGCTAGGCATGTGGAGCAGTGCAGACTCATACACTCACATCCACATAGCCACCGATGCTTACAAACCCCGATAGGCACAGCCTTCTGATGCACATACCTTTTCACACCTACACATATACTCATGCAACACAGCTACACACATCCTAGTACATGGCCAGATAAGCACAAATCGGTTACACACACATCCACCTACATCATCACATATAAATGTGGATACCAACATTGTTACATTTACAGATACTCACTACGGAGATTCGCAAGCACACATTTACATCCCGACCACTGCAAACCTGTTTACATCTTTAAAAACATACTCTTCAACAAACAACAAGTGCTGGCAAGGTTGTGGAGAAAAGGGAAGCCTAGTGCACTGTAAGGATGCAGACTGGGGCAACCACTGTGGAAAACAGTATGGAATTTCCTAAGAAAACTAAAAATGGAGCTGCTTTTTGACCTAGCAATTCCACTGCTGGGGTTATACCCTAAGAACCCTGAAACACCAAGCAAAAAGAACCTATGCACCCCAATGTTCATAGCAGCACAATTGACAATAGCCAAGTGCTGGAAGCAACCTAAGTGCCCATCAGTGAATGAGTGAATCAAGAAACGATGGTACATTTACACAATGGAATTCTATGCAGCAGAAAGAGAGAAAGAGCTCCTAGTTTTCACAACAGCATGAATGGAACTAGAGAGCATTATGCTAAGTGAAATAAGGCAGGTGGTGAGGGACAAATACCATATGATCTCACCTTTAACCAGAACCTAATCAACAAAACAAGTAAGCAAGCAAATAGAACTAGAGACATTCAAATAAAGAACAAATGGACAGTAAACAGAGGGGAGGGGGAGAGGGATAACGGGGGAAAATAGGGGGAGGGCCATCACGGAACATGTATAAAGGACCCATGGACAAAGCCAAAGGGGGTAGGATTGAGGGTGGGAGGTGGGGGTGGGCAGGGCAGGGGGAGTAGTGGGGGGAAATGGAGACAACTGTACTTGAACAACAATAAAAAACACACTCTTACACATGCACACATACATATGCAGACATACCAGAAATGCAGGTAGCACCCACACTCACATGGACACAATCTTACCACAGATACAGGTGTGTGTACTCATAGAACCAGATGTCTGTGCACTAGGAAATACACACTCAGGACCAAATGCCCTCCATCAACCTCCTACAGACACACATCCTTCCTCATACACCCATGGTTTTATACACACACTGGGAACACATAAAAGTACAAGCCTAGTTTTATGTACAGGCATACTCTCACATACACACAGGATCTGTTCATTCTGTCATACACTCACATATGTACAGATGCAGCAAATGGGGTTGCACATGGAAACAAGCCCATTCACTTGCAGGTAGACACACAATATTACTTACACATCAGCACATGTAATAATTATAGCGCCGGATAACACCTTATAGCACAGAGAACTCATTATGAGCCAGGTATTGTCCTTAACACTTTTCAAATATAAACTCATTCAATCCTCACCCTCTGAGATAGGTTGTATTATTACCCTCACTTAAGAATAAGAAACTGGCCCTGGCTGGTGTAGCTCAGAAGACTGAGTGTGGGCTGTGAACCAAAGGGTTGCTGGTTCGATTCCCAGTCAGGGCACATGCCTGGATTGCGGGCCAGGTCCCCATTGGGAACCACATGAGAGGCAACCACACATTGATGTTTCTCTTCCTCTCTTTCTCTCTCCCTTCCCCCCTCCTTAAAAATAAAATAAAACCTTAAAAAAAGAATACGAAACTGGAACTTAATTGAGGTTACGTGACTTGTGCAAAGGCATGCAGGTAATGAATGGCAGAACTAGGATTCAAACCCTGAGTTTGGCTCCAGAGACCTTGCAGATCCAACTTACATGTAGAAACACATTTACCTCATGCACATATACAGATATGCACTATTCTAGCACAAGCACATGCATACACAACTCATATACTGACATACTCAGGTACAGGCAGCCACACACATGCACATATGCATGGATGTGTTTGCAAACACTCCAGCACAGGTATATATGCCATTGGAAAGATTATATAGATATTCATACACAGAGCCACAATCATACACACCCAGATGCACCCACATTATCAAACACAGAAAAAATACAGGTACGCCACCTACACACCATCCAGATAAGTCCACACTCATGTACAGATACGCCCACATTCTCAGATATATTCACCACCCTAATACACAAAAGACACTCATACACACTAAGCAGATATGCTCATATGCATGCACCCCCACTCAGATACACCCATACTCACACACCCTGCACAGATTCACCTATACTCTCTCTCTTTCAAACACACCCAGATAATCCTATTTCTCCCATCCAAGTACTAACCAGGCCTGACCCTGCTTAGCTTCCGAGATTAGACAAGATCGGGCTCGTTCAGAGTGGTATGGCCGTAGACCCTATCTCTTTCATATACCATCCAGAGAGAACCCCACACATGCTACTCAGATAGACCCACTCTCATACACCTGACCCAGACAGGTGCACATTCTCTTTCTCTCACACACTATTCAGATACACCCACTTTCACACACATATTCAGTACTGATACAGCCACACTCTCTCACACACATCACATCTAAACACACCCATCCTTATACACACACCTCAAATACACCTACCTTTACAGGCAGTCCACCCAGATGCAGCCACGCTTGTGTGAACTCCAATTCAGTACACCCACACTCTCACATACATTTAGATACAAACTCACCCTCCCAACGCAGAACCCTCATATCCGACCAAAGCACCCCTACAGTCTCCCTCACACAGTATCAAGACATACCCAAAATGACACTACACTTACACACACCCCACCCAGATGCCCACACTCAAATTCCTAACCCAAATACAGCCAGATACCCACCTACATATAACCCAGAGACACCCACTCACACACAAATCCTATCCACATACACCCACACTTTCTCTGTTAACTTCTTTCTCCTTTAATTTCTTTTTCTTTGTCTGTCTGTCTGTCTCTCTCTCTCATACACATACATACCCCAAACACAGCTCCAGCTACATGGCCCCACCCAGATCCATCCACCCTCTCACACATACACCATCCAGATTCGTCCCATATGGATCATTTAGATATATACTCACCCAAACACACATCATGTAGATACACTCCACTACCGTCTAGATGCATCTGCATTCACACATACATGCCACAGAGATGTACCCAACTCTCACACATGCCATGCAGGTGCACCTGCCCAGTCACTCCACTGACCAGATACATCCAATGCTCTCAACCCCTCCACACCACCTGGATGTGCTCACATTCCACACATACACTTACCACCCAGACATACCCCCAAACTCTCTTTCACACATCCCATCCAGTTATACACACTCAAACACATACCCAAGTACATACATACCCAGATACAAAACTGAAGCTCTCATGACACACCATCCAGATATACCTTAGTACACACTCTGCTACCCAAATACACCTGTGCTCTCAACCATCCATTGCCCAGATACACTCACACTGAAAGACATCCCATCCAAAATACACCCACATACTGTCTCACATACAGCCCAGATGTACACCCACACCATCTAGATACATACATACCTTGCTCACACATCATCCAAGATACACCCACTCACACTCTAATACACTCACACTCACCCTCCAACCCAATTAAACCCAAACACACTCCATCATCCATATACACTTACACACTCCTCCCACCAGACACATCTGTGCTTTCATACCCTCACTACACTCTCACAGGCACTCTCACAGAAATACCTACTCTCTCTTACACATACACACAATCCAGATCCTCCTTGTCTCTTAATCACCATCTCTAGGGTACTCACAGTCCATACACACAATACAGATACACCTCATGAGTACTCTCTCAATACACCCCCATGATGCGCTACCCACAGTACCCTCCAATTATATACATATTCATATACACCCCCACCCTCACCAAGATGTGCCCCAATTCTCTTTCTGATACACACACACACACACCATCTAGATACACTCCATCACACACTTCCATTACCTAGATACACTTATGTCTCAACCACCTACACACCATTCAGATATGCTCACACTTGAATGCCCCCCACACCCACACTCTCTCATACACACATTCTACCCAGAAACACCCATGCCCTCTCTTACACAGATAACACAGGTACATCCACATTATCGAACATACACAACATCCAGCTACCACCTACTGTGTCTCATATCATCCAGATACACCCATACTCACATAGTCCACAAATACATACGTCCTCTCACATATTCCCAGCCAATCTCTTGTTCATACCATCCTCCACCCAAAAAGGCTGATGTTCTCATAGTACCACCTCACAAACACACCATTTACATGCATCCACATTCACACTCATCCTTCCCAAATAGAGGTTTCCCCACTATCCAAAAGTAGAGCATCCCTATGAAAACTTTCATAAGCCAAAGTGGTGTAAAGTGAAGAATAGCCCCTGCTGTCTCAAAGTTTGTGTTATGTCACTTTGCTTTTATGAAAAAACCCATTATGTTACTAATGTAGGTCTTTCATGGAAGGGAAATGGGTTAATGAGAACTTCTGGAAAGCAGGATATCCCTGTACACCCAAATGTCTCACATACATACCCTACCCAGAAACACCAAGGTTCTCTCTTCCATATGCACGATCCAGATACTTTTCCTCTCCCTCTCTTTTCCTGCTCTATCCAGATATACCTTCACTTATACATGTACATTCACATTCACATCGAGATTTCTGCCTGGGTGGCATAATTTGGGTGCTGTCTGTGAAAATCATTTACAACCCCAGACACCATACAGTGCCCCTTTGTCCTGGGCCTTTGATGGTGGGGTGATAGAAAGAGAGATCTTTGTTTTTCAAGAAATCCTCTTCTGAAGAGGGCACAGGCCCCCTTCCCTAGTAAGACATCAGTCATGACTGGGTCCTACGTCTTGGGTGTGAATGATAACAGGAATTATCTCCAGATCATTCATTAAAACATGTAGCCAAGGCCAGAGAGGCCCCAGAAGGGGGCCATGGATTGCTCAGGTGTTATAGTTTGCCATTCTGTGGGATGTCTACACACTTAGGGCCAAATATGGTTTAGCAGAACGCCACTGACTCTCAGACATGTACATAAATACATGCTGGGATACAAAGAATATCACCCAGACTTCTAAGTATCCTGCCTTATCACCCCCTTAGTGATAGAGATTATAGGCACAGGTTCAAGGCCTAGTATCTCTCTCTCACACACATACCATCAGAGAAGGACATGCACAAATACCTACACTCATCCCTACACACAGATACACTTACAGCAATACACACTCACACTGCACTTGATTCCACATGTACACATCCATTTACTCTCAAACACAGACATACCTGCATGGTAGGCATTCACAAGACATAATAATGCCCATCAAAGACAAACATTCATTCACAAATACAGGTGTACTTACACATGGCCACAGATAGGCAGACTCTATATCATACCCAACGAGACAATGAATAAACATGACACACTGAAGTGAGCTCCCAAAAGTATACACACACACACCAAGACATGACCACATAAACAGTCTCACTTATTCACACATGGGTATACTCACACATATACACCCCCAGATGTGTACATGCTTGTCAGTGATATGATGTATTCATATAACAGACATTCTAAATACAGACTCATACACACAACTGAGCGTGTACACCTGTAGCATATTGACACGCACACAGACTTGAACAGCATTCATTACTCTATGCATACAACCAGACGCAGACACATAAATGTACTTAAAAACACACTCACAGAGATGTGCACACCATGTATGTTCCTACACGTTCATACATCCACAAAAGAGGTGTGCAAATAAAAGAAGATTCATTTACACTTGGACACAAAGGCATGTTTGCACACATGCACACACGGAAGAACAGTCACATATTCTCACATACTTGTACATCTGCACAAGGAGAATTTATAACACTCATCACAGACACACACATGCAGAGATATCCTCATACACACACGAATACACTTATAGGCCAACTGTGGCATGCACACATATTTATTTACACTGTTCCACAAAATACATTCCAGGACAAACAATGGTGTATAAACACAACACACACATGCAAATAATTAGAACTGCACAAACTGGTACATTCACATATCTGTACTTTCAGACAGACACACAGGCATAGTCATATATATACACTTAGATGTGTCTGAACACACAGGAAACATACAGACATGTTCACTCAAATGCACATACAGCCACACATTCAGCCACTAACATAGCCACGCTCACACTTAGAAATTCAAACAAAACATGTGAAATATGTGTACCCAAATATTATGAAATGTAGTTATTCATGCATACCATAATCAGACATGGTTACACATAACAGTGTATCCACAAAAAATTAGACATATACAGAAATGCATTCATTCACCTGTGCACACAGGCTTTTGTGCATATATATAGATATACACCTCCCCAAGCCCTACTCATACACATAAGCAAATGTGCACGCATAGGCATATGCAAAAAATATATTTTCATGCACAAAACATGTATTTGCACACTCTTCCTTACCCACAAAATTAGTTCTCTTTCCACTAGTGTGGCCACCTACACTAACATTTCCCCAATCAGATGTGAACCCATAAGTCTGTCTACAGAGACAAAATGTACTCAAACATGCACACACAGACATACACGTAACTAAAAATGCTGGAGATTCCACATGCACATTCAGACACATGCTTACTCATACATATACATGACAGACACACCCACACAGAAGCATGTTTGCATGCATACCCTGACATACACTCATGGACCTCACACATGCCCCTACACTCACAAACACACCATTTAAATGCACCTATACTCATATGCACACATGGGCACACACAGATGTACACAATCAGATACACGTAGGCATTTACCTAATTGGACATGCATAGCCAGGCATTCTGAAATCCTCAAACTCACACACCTACGCTCACACATGCACACTGAAAGACAAATTGATACCACACACACATACAACCAGACATTCAACAGGCTTATTGGCTCAGAGAAACACCCTCACTTAGACTCAGAATCAAATATGCCCATTTACTCATCTAGACAGACATGCAAAGTCATACCCACTCCCCAATACACACAGAAGCCTCCCCACACACTTGCACACATTATCATATAGCCTGCTCACACACAAACTCATACATATTCACAGTGCCCATGAACCGAGACACAAACATAACCAGACTACACACATAGCCACATGTTTTCACTTGCACGTATACACCCATGCTGAGGGCCAGATGCCTCTGGACCACAGGCTGGATCCTTTCTCTTCTGCACCAAATACTTCTTCAGAAGAACCTACTCTATACCACAAAATCCCAACCCTCCCTGTCCCTAGATAGGGTGTTTTCTGGACCTCCATCCTTTTCTATCCTCCTCCTCCCCAGCCTTGAGGATCCTTCTCCAGCCACTGACCCCACTACCCAGTGCTTCACCACATCTCCACACCCGGAAACCAGCCAGCAAACCCTGTGGTTTCCCCAGCACAGGCTCTAGGTTAGCAACTCCCTGGGACCGGTCCCTCACAGGTCTGGCTGCTTTATGGGCCACACCCCAGCTCTACCCAAAGCCCTGCTATCTTAGAAGCTTCGGCGTTGTCTACAGGCCCTGCCAACCACTGACCACAGGCCAAACTCTTGCCAAGTCTCCCCTCAACAGGGAGACGCATACATCACCAGGGCCAGGAATACTGCAGGCTGCAATCCAGGCCTCTGCTAAATCGGGACCTGGTGGGGGGGGGCTCAAGTCTGTGTGTGTGTGTGTGTGTGTGTGTGTGTGTGTGTGCAGACAGGGTGACAGGGGCAAGTGCAAGGAAAGAAGCCTGGAGTATGGTGGGGGCAGGAGGCTCTGCCCACAGCCACCACTTATCACTCCCTACAAATGAGCAGTTATAACAGAGCTGATCCTGCCTCCACTCCACTACTCACTCCCCCCCCCGCCCCCGCCATTTGCCTACCTGCTGCCCTCCCGAGATCTCTGCCAAGACCTTGGAGAAGAGAGGTCAGTCACTCCCAGAAATAATCACTAACAATGTTAATCATGAATAATCAACAACAATATTGATCATGAGCTTTGCTGGCATTGCTTCAGGGCCACTTCTGCACACATCCTTTATTTCTATGCACCAACTCATTTAGTCACTACACATATCCATGAGGGAAGGGTCACTAGTCTCTCTGACAGATGGGAAAACTGAGGTTTAGTGAGTGTCCCGTTTCCACTGAAGTTGGCAGCTGGGGGAAGTGTCCCTGGAGAATCTACGTCCTCCACGTACCAGGCTTTTTGCCCCTGCAGACACAGAGACCACTGACCACTGTGCACAGGCTGTAAGACCTGGGGGCCCCAGACACAACATGGTGTCTGAAACACAGACAGACAGCCTTGTGATAGAGGGTGGGGTCCACACTGTGGGCATGACCATGTTGTGTCCGGCCTCTGCAGGGTGATGTGTGGTGTGGTCCTTGTCTCCACAGAGCCATCAGGCAGCCTAGGGCCTGGAAATGCTCCCCACCCCCACTTCAGCTTCCTTTTTGCCCTACAGTGGCTTCCTCACCCTATCCTGGAATCCCAGCAATATCTTCAGTGGTGAGTGAGCAAAAGTCTGCTACCTGTGGGGAAAGACAGGGGAGGGAGGGAAGAAGGAAAGGAGGGGTGGGGGTGGTCTGGGCCAGGAGCAGCTCCTCTGTCATGTCTACCCACCTGCCTGGTCACACTCACAGAGAGACAGACAGACAGACAGACATCACTGCATGCAAGCCGAGGAAACTGGAGGAGAGTGGAGGAGGAGGGAGAGGGAGAGGAGGCAGCTGCAGGAGGCTGAGCCTGCCTCGGGTGCAGGCATTGTGAGAACACGACAGACTCCCAGGCATGCCTTAGAACACAGCAGGCTCCCAGGCATGCCTTCCACAGCTAGCACACAAGGAAATATTAACACAGCCTCTTGCTCAAAGGCGACCATAATGATAAAAACAGACCCTGTGCTGGGGAAACAGGTGGTAGTTCCCTTTCTCATGGGATATTTGGGATTGGGAAAGGTGGGGATGGCTAGAGGACTCTCCCGGCTTGGGTGCCCAAGTAGCCCTTGTGATGGAGCGGAGAGACTAACGGACAGAGAAAGAGAGAGCATAGCAGTGATGGAGTCTCTGAAATCTATATAGAAAGGCAGAAGAGAAGTCCCAGCCCCCATCCTCCGTGGAGGGATGCTGACTACTTACCTGGGCTCTCTCAGCAGGGCGGTCCTGGAATCCAGAGAGGGGGCTCAAGCCGTCTCACCAAGGATAAATCACAGCGCAGGCCACATTGTGGGACCCTCGGTGATCTGGCCGCCAGTGACACTCCTGCTTCTGTTGCCGTGGATACAGCTGGGCTGGTCTAAATCGCAGACATCAGGGGAAGCAGGCACGGGAGGGGTGCACTGGGCAAGGGTGGGGGTGTTGGGGAACACCAGATGGGCAGCACACAGCCTCGGGGTGCCCAGCTGAATGGCAGGTGGGGGTCCAGGCAGGTGCTTCCCCCACTACACACTCCCACCCCCATCTTCATGCCACCGCCAAGCCGGGAGGGGGGCCAGCGCTGGCCCCTGCTACCCGTCTGCCCGCCTGGCTGCCGGTCTCTCCCCCCTCCCCGTCCCCCCCTGTCTGCCTGCTGGCCGCCGCCTTTTGTCCTCAGAAGACACGGTCCCCGCGGGGCCTCTGCCAAGCCTCTAGCAGATGCTCAGGGTCCGGGGCTCCTCCCTGGGAGCACCCAGGCTACGGCCTGGGAGAGCCCCAGTTTGAGGGGGCTCTCATCCAGGCTCACCGCGCACCCTAGGCCTGGCGGGGATGGGGAAGAAGTGCCGGTCCAAGCCAGAGGCAGCAGCAGAGGTGGTGTTGGGGAGGGGATGGACGCCAGAAAGAGGGGGTGGGGTGGAGACAGAGGCTGGCCTGATAGCTGTGTCCCGGGTTTTAGATCCGGGTTGAGGAGGGTGGTTCAGAGCATCCGAGGGGGGGTCCTGATGCAAAATGGGGGCACCATGGGTGTGCCGAAGGGACCTTCCTGGACTGGGACCCACCCCAGCTCACACAAATCCAGGTCCCAAGATGCTGGGACACTCAGACTGGATAGAGCATCATCGGGGAGCCCAGGGCTCTAAGCTGGACCCCATCCTGACTGTCCGTCCCCCCTCTCCTCGATTTGCACGGTCCCTGCCTCAGGGGCGGGCGGAGGAGGGAGGAGGGAGGGAGGCTTGGAGGGAGAAGGAGGAAAGGAGGGAGGCTGAACAGGCAGGGAGACTCCCAGCCGCCAGCCTGGTCCTCCTTGGGGCGGGGCGCGGAGGGGGTGCTGGTGAAGCTGGGGAGCAGCCGGCTGGCCGACTGGGTGGGGATGTGGCGTGGGGGCTGTGCTGCCAGGACAATAGCTGGCTGGGGAAGTCAAACTCCGGCTTTTCCGAGATGCTCGAGGTGCTCAAGACAGGCATGCACCGGGAGAGGTGGCCAAGAGGCCGCTGAGAGAGGAACTTACAGGGGTTGCAAGTGCAGAGGACACGGTGATAGGGGCTCTGAGTTAGGATGGGACACAAATGTCCTGTGGAAGTTTTCAAAAGCTTTGGGGTGGGAGGATGATTAGAACTCTGAGAGGCGGGTAGATAACGTTATTTAGAATGGGTTCTATGGGCATTTTCCCAGCCAAGTCCTGGGGGTAGAGTTCGGGGTGGGGCAGGGGATGCTGCCCAGCTCTGAACAACCCCTCTCCGGACACCTCCTGTGCCACCCCTACTTTCTCTGGGCCCGTACACAGGCAGGCCCCCATACATAAGACCATGTTCCTGGACGGCAGAATGGGACAGGTGAGATTTGGAAACAAAAACGTTCTACCTTTGAATGGATTAAATTGGGGCCAAATGGTGCCATTGTGGGTCCCTTTATTTATAGCTTTCAAGAATTCCAATTCCCTCCACATAAGCAATTTTATTTCCTCTCTCTCCTCACCCATTGGTTCACCCACTTTTAAAAGACATGCTTCATGCTAGACCCAGTGCCGTGTACTGGCAATCGGGTTAGCCAGACTTGCTCTGCTACCAGACTGGTCTGGCAGCCCATCTGCATCTAAATCCCTTAGAGAACTTGTAAAATGTGGATCCCTGGGTCTACATCCAGAAATATTAATCCAGGAGGTTTGAAACGAGCCTCTAAAACCCTAATTTGACAAGGCTCTCAGGTGGTTGTTTTTATGCCCACTGAAGTTCGGGGAGGAAGAAAAACCCATGAGTCAAAGACAAATTCACAGTGGAAATTAAAGTGTGTTTTGAACTGACTGCTATGGCAAATATTACATCTGAAATCCTGTGTGATGTTCCTCATGCTATGTTTAGAGAGATTTATAGCCTTCAATATTTTAAAATATTTTATTTATCTTTAGAAGGGAAGGGAAGGAGAGAGCGAGAGAAATATCAATGTATGGTTGCTTCTCGTGCTCCCCCTGCTGGGAACCGGCCTGCAACCCAGGCATGTGCCCTGACTGGGAATCGAACCACAGTGGTTTTGTTCACAGGTCTGCGCACAATCCACTGAGCTACACCAGCCAGGGCCTATAGCCTGAACTTTTATATATTATTTTTAAAAGGCTGAAAGTCCACCTCAAAAAGTTAAAACAACAAATTAAAGAAAGTAAAGGAAAAAACAGTTAACACAAATCAATGAACTAGAAGAACAGAATTACAACAGAGGACCAACAAAGCTAAAAGTTGGTTCTTTGAAAAAAAATTAGGAAAAAACGATAAATCCCTGAGACTCGCCCAGAAAAAATATATACAAACCACATAACTAGCATCAGGAACACTACAAGGGGCACTACAATATGGGTCACAGATCCATTAAAATGTAATAAGACAGTACAATGAAGAACTTCATAGCTACAATTTCAAAAATTTTGATAAAACAGGAAAAATCGCTGAAAAAAATACAATTCGCTCACACAAGAAAAATTTAAATTGCAACAATCCTGTAACTGTTGAATTTTATCATTGAATTTTTAAAAGATTTTATTTATTTATCTTTAGAGGGGAAGAGAAGGAGAGAAGTATCAATGTATGGTTGCCTTTCATGAGTCCCCTGCTGGGAACTGGCCTGCAACCCAGGCATGTGCCCTGACTGGGAATCGAACTGCGATCGTGTGGTTCGCAGGCTTGCACTCAATCCACTGAGCTACTCCAGCCAGGGCTAATCATTGAATTTATAATTGGAAACCTTTCCACAAAGAAACCTCCAAACCAGAGCCCATCAATAGCGAACTCTACAAAGTATTTAAAGAAAAAAATAACAATGATCAAATTGTACACAAATTATATGAAAAATTACATGATGATTTCAATAGGTGCAAAAAGAGCATGATGACAAAGGACAGCAGACTTAAACTTGCTACAAATATAAGGGAAATTCCTTGATTTAATATATGTTATCTAAAGAAAATCTATTTTCATCTAAGATTGAGAATGAGGCAAGGATGTCTACTCTAAGAACTTTTATTTAAATTAGACTGGAAGTCCTGGCTATTGCCCTAAAGCAAGAAAAATATTAATAAATAAGAGACATAAGGAATAGAGAGGAAGACATGAACATAGAAATCAATTTGTAGGCAATAAAATATGATATAAAACCACACTCCCTAGAGTGACTAAAAAGAAAAAAAGCGCACTGAATGTTGGTGAGAATGAGTGCTTGGAATTCCTATACAATACTAATGAGAGTGTAGATGGATAAAACCACTTCAGAACCTGCTTAGCTATATTTACTAAAGGTAACCACATGCACACCCCATAACCCAGCAGCTCTACTCCTAGGTGTGTGCCCAACAGAAATGCTTATATGTTTCTCAAAAAATGTGCCCAATAATGTTCATAAAAGTGTTATTTGGATTAGTCCAAACCGGGAACAACTCAAATGCCACCAACAGAAGAATGGTAAATAAATTGTGGTATATCCACACAGTGGAATACTACACATCAACAAGAAGAAATGCCCCACAGCTACAGATAACAATATGGATGAGTTCCATAAATGTTGTACTGAGCAAGATAAAGCAGACACAAAAGAGCATACACAGTATGGCTCCATTTAGATAAAGCTCTAAATGAGGTGAAACTAATCTGTGGTAATAGACATCAGAATTGCATTTGGGGTCTGAGTGGGAGGCCCAAGAGGCTTTCTAGAATGCTGGGAATGCTCTGTTTCCTGATTTCTGTGCTGATTACATGGGTGGTTACCTAGTAACAGTTCGCTGAGAGCTGTGCACTTATGCCTGGTGTACTTTTATTGATGTGTTATACTGTAAAAAACAAGTTTCTAAAAATGAAAAGTCAAGTAAGTAGTTAGATTGTTTCATCATAATGAAAGGCAAAGGTGGGAATGGGGGGGGGCTGTGGGATCTTGAGGATGTCAGGGTCTGTGTGGGGAGAGGTATGGGCAAGTGAATTGGACGCCCTTAAACAATTATTTATTTATTTATTTATTTGAAGACAGAGGGGAAGGGAAGGAGAGAGAGAGAGAGAAACATCAATGTGGAGTTACCTCTCGAGCACCCCCTACTGGGGACCTGGCCTGCAACCCAGACATGTGCCCTGACTGGGAATTGAACCAGCAACACTTAGGTTCTCAGGCCGGTGCTCCATCCACCAAGACACATCAGCCAGGGCTGGAAGATGCTTAAGAACCAATATAGTAGTGGCTAAGAGCATGGACTCTGGGTCCAAGCTGCTTGAGTGTGAATCCATGCCTCTTCCCTTCCTTTCACCTCAACTTCTCTATCTGTTAGATGGGGTCATAATAGTACCTACAACATGGAGTTGTGAGGCTAAATGAGGTAATGTTTGTAAAGTGTTCATAATGATATCAAGTTGTATAATTAGTACCATGCACACCTTGATTAAATGAAAAAGGCGCCTACATGAGTGAAAAGCTCGTACAAAAGCTTGGGTGTGAAGTGAGGGTTCCAGAAAGCCGGATGCATTTGGAGCATGGCGACGGCATTCCGTTCCGGCCTGGGTGGGGCGTGCTCCTCTGGCGTGCCAGCCAGACCCCGAATGCCAAGCTAAGTATCTCAGACTTCCTCTTTCTTTTTTTAAATTGTATTTTATTGACTATACTTTTACAGTTGTCCTGATTTTCCCCCTTGGCCTCTGTCCACCCAATACCCCTGACCCCCTCAGGCAATCCTCCCACCATTGTTCATGTCCATGGGTCATGCATATAAGTTCTTTGGCTTCTCCATTTCCTATATTGTACTTTACATCCACATGGCTGTTCTGTAACTGTGTCATTGTATGTCTTAATCCCCTCACCTCTTCACTCGTTCTCCCCCACCCCGCTCCCATCTGGCAACCATCAAAACACTCTCCAAATTCAAGATTCTGTCTCCATTCCTCCCATTTGCTTAGTTTGGTTTTTTAGATTCAATTATTGATAGATATGTAGTTATTGCCATTTTATTATTCATAGTTTTGATCTTCCTTTCTTGAAGTAAGTCCCTTTAATATTTCATATAATAATGATTTGGTGATGATGAACTCCTTTAGTTTTCTCTTATCTAGGAAGCTATTTATCTGCCTTTCAATTCTAAATGATAGCTTTGCTGGGTAGACCAATCTTGGCTGTAGGTCTCTGCTTTTCATGACTGAATATTTCTTGTTAATCCCTTCTAGTCTGCAAAGTTTCTTTTGAGAAATCAGCTGACAGTCTTATGGGAACTCCGCTGAAGGTAACTAACTCCTCTTGGTGCTTTTAAGATTCTCTCTTTATCTTTAACCTTTGGCATTTTAATTACAATGTACTTGGAGTGGGCTTCTTGGCATCCATCTTGTTTGGGACTTTCAGTGCTTCCTGGACTTACATTTCTATTTCCTTCACCAAATCAGGGAAGTTTTCTTTTACTGCTTTTTCAAATAGATTTCCAATTTCTCGCTCTTTCTCTTCTCCTTCCGGCGCCCCTATAATGTGAATGTTGGACCTCTTGAAGTTGTCCCAGAGCTTATACAATTCTCTTTTGCGCATTCTTCTTTCTTCCTGTTGTTCTGATTTGATTGGTTGTGTTTTTTTCTTCCTCATGTTCCAAATCATTGATTTGATTCTCAGCTTCATCCATTCTACTGTTGTTTCCCTGTAAATTGTTCTTTATTTCCATCAGTGTATCCTTCGTTTCTGACTGGATCTGTTTTATGCTGTGGAGGTCCTCACTAAGTTCCTTGAGCATCCTTATAACCACTGTTTTGAACTCTGCATCTGATAGATTGCTTGTTTCCATTTTATTTAGCTCTTTTCCTGGGCTTGATCTGTTCTTTTCTTTGGGCCATCTTTCTTTGTCTCCTCATTTTGGCATCCTCCCTGTGTTTGTTTCCATGTATTAGGTAGAGCTGCTTTGATTCCGTGTCTTGGTAGTGTCGCCTAATGTAGTAGGTGTCCTATAGGGTCCGGTGGCACAGCCTCTTTTATCACCCAAGCTGGGTACTCGAGGTGCGTCCATCATGTGCGCTGAGTACACCTTCCTCTTCTAGTTGAGCCTTGGTTGCTGTTGGCAGATCGATGGGAGGGATTTACTTAGGATAGTCAGCTGCAAGGACTGGCTGTGACCACCGACCACCAACCTCTACCCTCTGTGGAGGATCAGCTGTGCAGGGGCAGGGTGGTGGTGTGCTGACATGGTCTGTAGCTGTCCACTGGGTGCTCTGGCCCTGGGGTTTCCCAGGTGGGCAGGCTAAGGTCAGCCCCCACGTGTGTTTTGCATGGCCACCCTGCCTGAGCTATAAAGCAATCTGAGGTGGCTGCTACTTGTGCTGGGCTTGGAGATTCCCAGGCAAAGCCAAGCTATGAATCTAGGCTGCTCCTGCTAGTGCCTGGCCTGAAGCTCACTGAAGCCAGCTGTTGCTGGTTTGAGAGGATTTAGGAAGTCATGAAGCATGAGCCAAGACCAGCCATTTATATGGAAAAGCAGCTTTGGGTGGGTCCATAAGGTGGATGGGGCAGAGTCTCTGGGGATCTCCGGGGTGGGTCAAACAGTGTTAGCCAGGTTGTTGTATTCTCAGATATGATACCAGCTTTCTGGCCGTGTGGGGGGCAGGTTTAGAAAAGGGACAATGGCCTCTACTTGCCTTGATGCCAGACACTTCAGTTTTTCCCTGTGTGTCACTGGTGCCTTTCAAGCTGCTACCCTGGTTCTGGAGCTCAGAGGGAGTGAGTCTGATTAGGTGAGTCCTTGTGTGGATTCTTTAGGAGGAACTGCTTGGGGCTCTAGAAGTGCCTTCCTATGACTCAAGCCTCAATATTTTTGCAACCAGAAGTTGTGGGGACTCACCATCCTTGTACTTAAACCCTGTGCTGGGGGGCCTTGTGTGGGGCCGTGAGTCCTTGCTCCCTAGATATCCTTCCTGAATTTTTGCACCACATGTGGTTGTGGGACCAGCCCTTTCCCCGTCTTCGCCCCTCCCACCAATCTGGATAGATGTGGTTTCTTTAATTCCATAGTTGTCAGACTTCAACTTGATTTCTGATGGTTCTGAGTGATGGTTATTGTATATTTTAGTTGTAATTCTGCTGTGTTTGTGTGGAGAGGTGAGCTCTGTCTGCCCACTCTGCCATCTTGACTGGAAGTCCAGACTTCTTCTTGAAGACAGAAATATTGACTTGGACCCCTGCCAGCTTGTTTTTCCTTCAGCTAGCCTCCAACCCATGTCTTTCTAAGCCCTCAGGAGAAAAGATTGTTCTGGCGAGGTCCTTGGAGATAAATAGTGAGGAACAGCAATGAAGAGTGGAGGGTGGTAGAAGCCAGCTGGATCCAAGCCCCCTACCCTACTCTCCACCCGAAGCAACCTTCCTCACTTGGCAAAGGGAAGAAAGCATTCTCCCAAAAGGCCGGTCTCTGTGAGATAAGCACATAGGAACCAACAGGCAGAACTCTAGGGGGAGGATACAGAGGAAACTGAGTCATACACTTACAGCCACATCCCTCGTTGTGAATCAACTCCAACATTCTAGGAGCAGGAGACCCCTGGTTCCCTCTTGCCTGTGCCCCTCTGTTTACCTCCCTGTGCAGGTGGAAAGGTAAGCCCGTTTTAGAGGATCTTGAAAATTCCTTATTTCCTCCCATTTCTTTCTGATAGTACTCCACTACCTTTGTGGGGCTGCTGTGGTCTGCTTAACCAGCTCAGGCTGCAGCGGATTGAGAGAACGAGTGCTGTTTTAACACTCAACTGGGCTTTTTTTTTTTAAGTTAACATTTTCAAGTTAAATTTAGAAATGTGCATAATATTTCTCCATGCGGATTAACAAATAGTTATAAGTGAACACCCATGTAACCAGTGCTCAGCTCAAGAAATAGAATATTTTTTAAAGATTTTATTTATTTACCTTCAGAGGGGAAGGGAAGGAGAGAGGGAGAGAAATATCAATGTATGGTTGTCTCTCTTGTGTCCCCTGCTGGGAACTGGCCTGCAACCCAGGCATGTGCCCCGACTGGGAATCGAACTGTGATCGTGTGGTTCGAAGGCTCGCGTTCAATCCACTGAGCTACACCAGCCAGGGCAAGAAATAGAATGTTAACAGTATCTAGAAACAACTAGCATTAATGATTGTTTTCTTTTAAAAAACCAAAGACCACATTCCTATCACAAGGAATGTCCGCGATTGGTGTCTAAACAGCTGGGAATGGTTTGGTACTTTTCTCATCCATGTTTAACTGTCCTAGTTACTGAATCTAAACAAGGCTTTTACCCCAAGCTTGAATAAAAATGCTTTTCCCCCAACTCACTCGGGAATTTTTCTTAGCCAGGGCCCCCTTTCATTCTCTCAACAAACATGGATCTTTTTATTATGAACATTTCAAATACACAAAGCAGGCAGTAGTGGTATGAACACACCCACCACCACCACCACCATCACCATATTTGGACAATAAATAAGATTCTATCATGTTTCACCTATTCCATTTATTCTTTTGTTGCAGTATTTGAAAGCAAATGCCAGACACCATATTGCCTTCGTATATACTTCCATGTGCATTTTTTAAAGGACATAATGTAGTAAAACCACTATGCCATTACACTTAAGCGTAGCACTGTCTAATAATGTTCTTGGTAATGTCTAATGATAAGCAAATCCACAATTATCCAGTTGTCTTCATAATCATATGTCTGTTTTTAGAGTGGGCTTCTTTTAAATAGAACACACGGCATTGTTTGATGTCTCTTAAGGGTCCCTTAATATAGAACAGTTCCTCTTCCCGCTTTTTGTGTCCTGCCCTTGACTCGTTGCAGTGGTGCTATAGAGGGACTCGTCTTTTGAACTTGTCTGTTTGCCCCCTTGTGGCGTTATTTAACATGTTCTTACTCCCCATCCTTCTTGGACACGGAAGTCAGCACTGAGGACTCTATCGTATTCAGGTTATTTATTTATTTTGCAAGAATGCTTCATTGGTGGTGCTGGGAGGTTTCTATTTCCACACACCAGGAGGCATATAATATCTTCTGATCCTGCTTTTATTGATGTTAAGTTTCATCGTGGTGGTAATCTCCTGACCCCTTCATGGAAAATTTTCCCATCAGACTTTCACTGAATGATTTCATCTATTGATGATGATTGCCTGAATCAGTTACTTCTTTTTTTAAAAAAGGTTTTATTTCTTTATCTTTCGAGGAGAAAGGGAGAGAAATATCAATGTGTGGTTGTCTCTTATGTGCCCCCTACTGGGAACCCAGCCTGCAACCCAGGCATGTGCCGTGACTGGGAGTTGAACTGGCAACCCTTTGGTTTTCAGGCCGGCGCTCAGTCTACTGAGCTATACCAGCCAGGGCCTGAATCAGTTACTTTTATTAGGATTTGCAAAGTGGTAATTTTTCTAAAATCATATCACTTTCCTATATTTATTAACCAACATTCTTATATAAGTAAAAATTTTCTTTCATCAATTCAGGCTATTGGGTTATCCAAAATACAGTGCATATAGGAAAGACAAGATAAAGATGTAATGCTTTCACTACAAATGCCAATATTACAGTAAGAAATTGATGCCCTGTGGGTCCAATGGTTCAAAGGAGGTTTTTGTTTAGACTTTTTTTCTTCTTGTTGTGCTTTATGTCATTATGTCATTATGAACTCATTGTTTTTGAAATATATTTAGTGTGTTTTGATCCATCGCAATTATGGTTCTGTCTGATGCTCCAATTATCCCTCATGTAGCCAGCAAGAACCCCTTCCAGTTTGCTCTGGTGCCTTTTTGACGTGATACTAGCTGTCTCTACACGTTTCTTGGTTTCTAGTATGAAAAGATACCCCAGACCCATAATAAACATTTCCTGCTGTAGACGTGGATTCGGCCATTTCTCCAAGGAGTCCCAGTTCTTTTTAGTTGGGATGTATTTGGGCAACAAGATGCAGGCGTGCACATTGATACTGGGTGTCACCGCTTCTAGCTGTTTTCAATGAACAGAGCAAGAAAAGTTTTCTTTGAGAGAAATAAAAAGTCATTGGATCATATTAGTATTTCCAATTCAAAATTAACATTCTAAGGTATTTACGCACTTTTTAATTTTTATACTTCAAAAGTGGCACTTTTTATACGGAGTATCTTGGTTCTTAACATTTCTATCATAGCTTCTCTGCAGTAAAGTAACAAGACCAATGTTTCTACCAACAATTAGACTCCTGAAAGAAGTCTAAGATTTCTTGGTAGCTCTATTTGTCCTTGGAATGTATTCTACCAAGGATATGCATTCAAAACACTGTGTTCTAGGGTTGCTGAAATAACATATTATCTTTGGATGCTTTTTCATGAGTGTGATAAAGTTAGGTTTATTTATACCTATTTATTTTCATCTTTAGGGATTGGTTTTCACATTTTCACCAACATTTAATTTTTAATATGTAAATGTGAATATGAAATGTAAACCATTTTTATGTTTCCAATGGATAGTCTAATGTGTATAATATAGCTTTTATCCTGTCCCTATACCCTGTTACACTAACTCTCTCATAGTTCACTATTCTTTTTTAATTGTTTTAATCATCGCTCAAGGATATGTTTACTGATTTTTAGACAAAGAGGAAGGGAGAGAGAGGGAGAGAGATACAGAGAGGGAGAGAGAGAGAGAGAGAGAGAGAGAGAGAGAAACATCAGTGTGAGACAGAAACTATGATTGGTTGCTTCCCTTTCGCATGGACCAAGGATCCAACCCACAACCTATGTATGTGCCCCGACCAGGAATAGAACCTGCAACCTTTTGGCACTGGACAATGTTCCAACCAACAGAGCCACCCAGCCAGGGCTAGGTCACTGCTTATAGTTTATACTTCCTGCATTTCGTTTTGCAAATATAAGTATATACCTATATGCTTGTATCTGTATATCTGTATATACTTTTATATAATACTTATATTTGCTTAAAGTTAGTGGGATGTATATACTGTTTTACATTTTCTGCAAGCATATATTGAGTGTTTATTGTGTTCCCAGCACTGTGCTAAGGTACTTGGGCAAGAGCGATTCCACTTATCACCATGTTCTAGTGTGTTTTTCAGTATTACAGTTAATTAGGGCTGCTCTCTTATCTCTGCCTCTCAGGAGACAGTGCTCCCAGGTGTCGCCTCAGTGCAACTTATTTATATCTCCCACTATCTTGCAGTGAGCACTGACAGTGACAAACACTTGTCCCTCAGCATGTCAAAAGAATAAACATATTTTTAATTATACAAGTAATGCATGAGAGCATGCACATTGTGAGATGTTTGAATGACACAGAAGTGTATGGAATAACAAGCCACGGTTTGCCCTCACTCTCCCCCAGTCCCACTGCACTTGAGTGAAGCCATTATTCCTTTGGTGGTTGCCAAATGGTGATTTTCTAATTCCATTATTCCTTCTACATTTTTTATTTCATCTACAATAAAGAAGAGCCTTCTCTTCTCCATTTATTTATTTACTTGTTCATTCGTACATGCAGTCTTGTCATGCAGATTTGTGGATTCTCACTTTATTTCATGGGTTGTAAACTGCTACATTCATTACTTATTTGGATGCCCAAATTGTCCCAGAATCTGACAAGGGGAGTCTTTTCAGGCTTGCTTTTGTGTCCTTTTGCTATGCCCACCCTTCTTGGAGCCCTCCCTTACTTTTTAGAACAGTGAGATGTTACAGCCTCATGTTGTACTTTCCCTGTTCCAACTTTGGAATCAGCGATTTCTCCAGGAATCCAGCCTTGGTTCCTTTTGGACTCTTGGTATGGACTCTGATTCCTTTTGGTAGAGATACCAAGATATGGACTGCTGCAACCAGGGGGTCATTGCTTCTAGGGCATCTCAGTAGACAGAGCTTATATATGCACATTTCTACATACACATGCACACATTAACTCTTATCTGTCTATCTATCTATCTATCATCTATCGTATCATTTTTAAAAGATTTTACTTATTTATTTTTAGAGAGAGGAGAAGGGAGGGAGAAAGAGAGGGAGAGAAACATCAATGTGTGATTGCTTCTCATGCGCCCACACTGGGGACCTGGCCTGCAACCCAGGCATGTGATGTGATTGGGGATCGAACTGGCGACCCTTAGGTTTGCAGGCCAGTGGTGTTCAATCCACTGAGCCACACCAGCCAGGGCCATCTGTGTATTATTTTAAAGATGAGTTCATACTGGTACTCCAATTCCAATCTCAAACCACAAGGTTCATCCTAGCCTTCCCCCTTTCCCTTCTCTTCCAGTAAAGAAACCAGGTTCTCACTATCTACAATATATTTACTTATTTGTTCAATCCAGGGATATATATTCAGTAGTTTCAGAACTGCCAGCCCATACCACTGAGAAAAATAAAGGTACTAACTAGGGTTTAATATCTGTTTACAGATCTTCTTGTTTTTCCCCTTCAGTGTAATGTTATTCATTTGAAATAGGCTAATTTATTTGTGTTTGTATTACATCTTGTCCTTCCTCCATCCTTGTTGATTGAGTGTGTACAACTTAACATGATTTTAAAAGTCAAAACTATATAAAACTTATACCCAGAGAAGTGTCACCCCACCATCCCATGTACCCCATTCCCATTCTCTAATCCATTTCACCCCATTCCCCTATAGGTAATAAATTCCTCATCTCTAGTTTACTCTTACTGAGTTTCTTTTTGCACAAACATACACATATATTACTATTTCTACTTCTCTCTTACACAAAGGATAACATACTATAGATACTCTACTGCACTTTGATTTTGTATTTATATTTGTAAAGTATATTTTTGCAATATACTTTACAAATATATCCTAAAATGTATGTACCTATAAAAACGTTTTAATGGTAGCAATAATATAGAGACACAAAAGTACATAAAACATATTCACTTTTTAAGAATAATTGTAATTTAAAACTAAAAATGGATCTACCTTTTATTTTATTTTATTTATTTATCTTTAGGGGGGAAGGAGAGGAGAGAGGAAGAGAAACATCAATGTATGGTTGCTTCTCATGCATCCCCTGCTGGGAACTGGTCCCTGCCAGGAACTGGCCTGCAACCCAGGCATGTGCCCTGACTGGGAATCGAAACGTGATCATCTGGTTCGCAGGCCTGCACTCAATCCACTGAGCTACACCAGCCAGGGCTGGATCTACCTTTTGACCCAGCAATTCCACTGCTAGGATTATATCCTAAGAATCCTGAAACACCAATCCAAAAGAACCTATGCACCCCACTGTTCACAGCAGCACAATTTACAACAGCCAAGTGTCGGAAGCAACCTAGATGCCCATCAGTAAATGAATGGATCCCCAAACTATGGTACATTTACACAATGAAATTCTATGCAGCAGAAAAAAAGAAGGAACTCCTACACTTCGCAACAGCATGGATGGAACTGGAAAGTGTTATGCTAAGGAAATAAGCCAGGCAGTGAAAGACAAATACCATATGATCTCACCTTTAACAGGAACCTAAACAACAAAACAAACAAGCAAGCAAAATATAAGCAAGACACTGTTAACCAAAATATAACCAAAGACACTGAAATAGAGAACAGGCTGACAGTGACCAGAGGGGAGAGGGTAGGGGATAATGGGGGAAAGGGGTGAAGGGTTTACAGAAACAAGTATAAAGGACACATGGACAAAAACTAGGGAGGGTGGAAATGGGAGGCAGGTAAGGAGGATTGGGGGGTGGGCTGGGGTGGGAGTAAAAGACAGAAAACAGTACTTGAACAGCAATTAAAATAATAAAAAAGAATAATTATAATTCTTTTGTTTTTATATTTTATTGAATTTATTGTGGTGACATTGGTTAATAAGATAATACAGGTTTCAGATAATACCTCGTTTGTATATGGTATTGTGTGTTCATCACCCCAAATCAAGAATAATTATAATTTAAACAACTGTATAATCACCACATAGGTTAAGAAATAGAACATTATTAGCACCCTAGAAGATCTCTGAGTGACTTTTACTAATCATAGCTCCCTGTGTCTCATCTTGAATTTTATGGTATTTATAGGCATACCTTATTTTATCAAGTTTCGCTTTATTGTAGATTCTTCACTTTGCAAATCTCTTTGCAAAGAGATTTGCTCTGCAGATTTTTTACAAATTGAAGGTAAGACCCTCCATCAGCAAAAAGATTATTACTAGCTGAAGACTCAGACGATGGTTGGCATTTTTTAGCAATAAAAATATTTTAAAACGAAAATATATACATTACTTTTGTAAATATAATACTATTGCACACTTGAAACCATAAGTTAGTGAAATCATAAGTTACATGCTCTGGAGAACCAAAAATTCGTGTGACTCACTTTATTGTCATATTTTCTTTATAGTGGTGGTCAGGAACTAAATTTGCAATATCTCTGAAGTATGCCTATACTTTCTCGCTTTTTAAAAATGGTTAACCACCTTAGTTTAGTTTTTTCTTTATTGCAGCATAACACACACCCACACACAGAAGCACACAAACATCACGGGCAAACTGATGAGTTTTCACAAACCGAACATAGCGAAGTCAAGAAACAGATCATGACCTAGCAGCGTGGCTCAGTTGGTTGGAGCATCGTCCCATGCATCGAAAGGTTGTGGGTTCAATCCCCAGTTAGGGTACATACTGAGGTTGCTGGCTGAGAGAGAAAGCCCTTCTTCTAGGCAGAGAGAACACACGATGAGGATCAGGGGACTGCTAGCATTTTGGGAAGGCTGGGTCACAGGGAGCTGCATTTAGAGGTGGAAAGGAGGACTGAGGTTGCAGGGAAGTTGGTGAAGCAAAGGACTTGTCGCAAAAGTCCTAGGGTGCTGGGTTAACAAGATGAGACTTTCTCTCTTCTCCTTTACCCCTCCTCCATTTTCTCCTTTATTTTTTTTAAAGATTTTATTCATTTATCTTTAGAGGGGAAGGGAAGGAGAGAGTGAGAGAAATATCAATGTATGGTTGTCTCTCATGAGTCCCCTGCTGGGAACTGGCCTGCAACCCAGGCATGTGCCCTGACTGGGAATTGAACCGCGATCGTGTGGTTCGCAGGCCCGCGCTCAATCCACTGAGCTACACCAGCCAAAGCTCTCCTTTATTTTTTAAGCTGGGGCATCATATGGCCTATTTTGCAGTTTAGAAGATCCCTCCAGAATGGGGCAGGGAAGATGGATTGCAACTGTAAGAGCAGGAGGCAGGGACACCCGTGAGAAAGCCATAGCAACATTCAGGGAGCGATAGGGATTGGTGGGTAAGAGTGAAAGTTCTGGAGTGAGCCTTCTAAATATTCTCCAACCCAGTTCTCCCTCCTGATCTCCACTGAGCTACACCAGCCAGGGCCTCGCTCCTGATCTTCAGATTGCCACATCCAACTTTTTACTCAGCATATCTATTTGAATGTCTAATAGGCATTCTCAAACACAGCCAAAACTGAACTGCCTCACCTTTCCCCTAAAATCAGCTCCCCCTGAAGTGTTTAACTTATTATTGTGGCAATTACCATCCTTTTGGTTGCTTAGGCTACATTCTTAGTTATTCTTCACAACTCTCTCTCTTTCACACCCATATACAATCCATCCTGAAGTTTACTAATCTATTATTTTTTGGTATTTCTTAGATTTCATATAAATGGAATCATATAATCTGTTTTCTTTTCTTTTTCTTTTTCTTTGTTTTTTTTTTTGACCAGGCTTCTTTCACTCAGCGTACAATAACTAATTTGAGATTCATTTTTGTGGCCGCGTGTGGTAATATTCCATTTGTTTCAGTGCTAGAGTAGAATTCTATTTTATTTATATACCACCAATTTAACTATTCATGTGTTGATGGACATTTGGGCTACTTCCAGTTTTGTCTGCTACAAATTAAGCTGCTATGAATATTTGTGCATGCATCTGTCTTTGTATAGGTGTACAATGTCTGTCCAGAAAAAGTACAGTCATTGTTAATATAATAAGAACAGTTTGTGTAGCATCAGTGTAACCTGGCAGTCAAGGAGAGTGGACTGGAATGTGCATGTGTGAACAATGATGACTTCACTGTACTAGTCAGTGGGAGCACTAGATGCCATTGAGTGAGTGTGTGTACTGTGTGGCTGTCACATTCAAAATGACTGAATGAGTAGAGCAATGAATCTGCATCAGGTTTTGTGTTAAGCCTGAACATTCCTCTGCAGAAACTGTTGGGATGATTCAGGAGGCCTCAGCTATGGGCAGCTGCTGATTGGCAGCTTCATCACAACAACACACCCATTCATGGATCACATCTCCTGTAGAGGTTTTTGGAAAACATCAAATCACCCAGGTGACTCAGCCCTGCTACAGCCCAGAGTTGGCACCCTATGACTTCTGGCTTTTCCCAAAACTAAAATCACCTTTGAAAGGGAATAGATTTCAAACCATCAATGAGATTCAGGAAATACAATGGGACAGCTGATGGCGATTGGGACCTCACTATGTGAGGTCCTAAGGTGCCAACTTCGAAGGGGACTGAGGTGCCACTGTCCTACGTACAGTGTCTCGTATCTTCTTCAATAAATGTCTCTATTTTTCATAGTATGTGGCTGGAAACTTTCTGGACAGACCTCATATGCTTTCATTTCTCTTGGCTAAATAGGAAGGAATGGGATGGCTGGATGGTATAGTAGGTATGTTCAACTTTGTAAGAAACTTCTAGACTGTTTTCTACTGTGGTTGTACCATTTCATTCTCACCATGCATGAAAGTTCCAGTCCTGTTACATCCTTGCCAAAACTTGCTATAGTCAGTTTTTTTAATTTTAGTCATTTTAATGTGTCATAGTACCTAATTGTGGTTTTAATCTGTGTGTCTTTAATGACTGGTGATATTGAACACTTTTATGTGCTAATTTGTCACCTGTGTATTTTCTTCAGTGAAGTGGCTATTCATATCTTTTGCCCATTTTTTAAAATGTGTTGTTTGATTTCTTATTATTGTTTTCAAATTTCTTACATAACCTCAATACAAATTACTTATTATTATATATATACTTTGAAATTTTTTTCCTAGTCTGTGGCTTGTCTTATTTTCATAAGTCTCTTCTTGAGGAAAAAACGGATTTCTAATTATGATAAAGTACAAGTTATCGATACTTCACTTATAACCATGCTTTGGGAGTGCTGGTTAAACATTTGCCAAACCAAAAGTGGCTAAGATTACATGCTGCATTTTATTTAATAAATTTTTGCAGTGTTCAGTTTTACATTTAGGTCTATGATTCATCTCACATTAATTTTTGTATATGTTGTGAGGTGAGGTAATTGTCAAAGTTCAATTTTTTTCGTTGAATTGCATTTATACCTTTGTTGAAAATCAATTAACCACAGGTGTATGGGCTTATTTCTTTTTGTGAATTACATAATGCTTTAAATATTTTTATTCTTTTGTATTACAGTTGACATTCAATATTAATATTGTGTTGATTTCAGGTATACAACATAGTGGTTAGACATTTATGTAATTTATGAATTGATTCCCCGGTAAGTCAGTACCCACATGACACCACACATAGCTAATACAATATTATTGAGCATATTTCCTATCTGGACTTTATATCCCTGTGACTACTTTGTAACTACCAATCTGTCCTTCTCAATCCCTTCACCTTTTCACCCAGTCCCCCAAACACCCTCCCTTCTGGTAACCATCACTTTGTTTCTGTCTGTATCTATGAGCCTGTTTCTGTTTCATTTGCTTATTATGTTTTTTAGATTCCATGTATAAGTCAAATCATGTGGTATTTGTCTTTTTCTATTTCATATATTTCATTTAGTTTGATACCCTCTAGGTCCATCCATGTTGTCCCAAATGGTAAGTTTTCATTCCTTTGTATGATCGAGTAATAGTCCATTGTATATATGTACTACCATTTCCTTATCCTCTTGTCCATTGATGGGTACTTGAGTTGCTTCCATATCTTGGCTATTGTAAATAACGCTGCAGTAAACATAAGGAATGCATATACCTTTTTGAATTAGTGTTTGGGATTTATTAAAATAAATAGCCAGAAGTGAAATTGCTCGGTCATAGGGTAGTTCTATTTTTTATTTTTTAAGGAAGGTCCATACTGTTTTTCACAGTGGCTGCACCAGTCTGCATTCCCACCAACAGTGCACAAGGGTTCCTCTTTCTCTACATCCTTGCCAACACTTGGTGTTTGCTGATTTATTAATGATAGCCATTCTGACAGGTGTGAGGTGATATCTCCTTGTGGTTTTACATTGCAGTTCTCTGATGATTAGTGACTTTGAGGATCTTTTCGTACATCTCTGGGTCCTCTGTGTGTCCTCTTTGGAGAAGTCTATTCAGGTCCTCTGTGTATAGACCTGTTATTTGGCTTTTTTCTTTTTCACTGGTTTTTACACCAGTACAACATTGTTTTAATTACTATAGCTTGAAATGAGATACTATAAGTCCTGTAGCTTTGTTATTTTCAAAAACTAGTTTTGGTTCTTCTAGGTCCTTTGCATTTCCATATACATTTTAGAATTGCCTTGTCAATTTATCCATCTCAGCAACACTGAGTCTTCCAGTCTGAGGACATAGAATATGGCTCTATTTTAATTTAGATTTTTTGAATTGCTCTCAGTACTGTTTTGTAATTTTCAGTATACAGGCCTTGTACATCTCTTGTTAAATTTATCCCTAAATATTTCTAATGTTGTGATGCTATTACAAATGTTATTTTTACTTCAGTTCTAATTGTTAGTTCCTAGTATATAGAAATGCAGTTGACTTTTATTTTTCAACCTTGCTAAATTCATTTGGTAGGGGTTTTCTTTTTCTTTTCTAGATTTCTTGGCATTTTCCATAGAAAATAAAGTTATATGTGAGGAGGACCACTTTATTTCTTTCTTAAAACCTGGGTACCTTTCATTTCTTTTTCTTACCATAGTGGAAGAGCTAAAATCTCTAGTATATTGTTGAACAGAAGTGGGGGAAGGTCAGACATTCTTTTTTTGTGGTTAATCTTAGAGGAAGCATTCAGTCTTCCTTCTATAGAGTAAGATGCTAGCTGTAGGTTTGTCAAAGATGCTAAACATCACTAATTATCAAGGAAATGCAAATCAAAACCACAGCGAAATATTACCTCATTCCTATTAGGATGACTATTATTAAAAAAAACAACAACAAGAGGTAATACATGCTATTGAAGATGTAGAGAAAGGGGAACCCTTATACATTGTTGGGAACGTAAACTGATGCAGCCCCTATGGAAAACAGTATGGCGGTTCCTCAAGAAATTAAAAATAGAACTACTATATGATTCAGCAATCCAACTTCTGGGTATATATCCAGAGGAAATGAAATCACTATCTGGAAGGGATATCTGCACCCGCATGTTCATTGCAGCGTTATCCACAATAGCCAAGTTACAGAAAGAACCTAAGTGTCCTCAGATGAGTGGATAATAAAAATGTGATATGTACACACACAGAGAGAGAAATATTATTCAGCCTTGAAAAGGAAATCCTGTCATTTGCAACAACATGGATGAACTTGGAGGGCATGATGCATCTTACCATTTTTGTGTGGACTCTAAAAAAAAGTTGAACTGATAAAACAGAAAGTAGAATGGCTTGTTGCCAGGGGATGGAGATAGAAAACAGGAAGAGGCTGGGAAGAGGATATACGCTTTCAAGTATATAAGATGAATAAGGTCTAAGGATCTATCATTGAATTTGCTAAGGGAGTGAAATTTAAATATTCTCACCAAACAAAAGGTTAATATGTGAGGTGATGGATGTGATGATGGGAACACTTTCACCGTGTACATTTATGTCAAATCATCACACTGTGCACTTAGAGTATACTACAATTTCATTGGTCAGTTACACCTCAGTAAAGCTGAAAAATATTTTCTATTCTTTTTTAAAATTTATATATAGCATATAGGCACAATTTATCACACCATATTCTTAAGTAATATATACCACTTTGAATAGAGTGTCAAAACTTTAAACTGTATAATTCAGTTTTTACTATTTTCAGCCTTGTTGCTTTTGTTCGCATATATTTCACTTTCATTTATGTTATAAACCCAAAATATATAATTATTTTAGCTTTAAAATACTGTCTGGTGTTATTTTTTTATTTTTATTTATTTTTAGACAGAGGAGACGGAAGGGAGAAAGAGAGGGAGAAAAACATCAATGTGTGGTTGCCTCTCATGCACCCTGCACTGGGAAACCTGGCCCACAACCCAGGCAGGCATGTGCCCTGACTGGGAATCGAACCAGTGACCCTTTGCTTCACAGGCTGGAGCTCAATCCACTGAGCCACACCAGTCAGGGCTAAACTCCTGTCTACTTTTAAAGAAGGAAATCTTACCTTTTGTGACAGTATGGATGGACCTGTAGAGTATTATGCTAAGTGAAATAAGCCAATGAGAACAAGACAGATTATCATATGATTTCACTCATATGTGGAATATAATGAACAAACTGAACTAACAAATGAAATATTGATAGAAACAGACAGACATAAAGAGCAGACTGGTAGCTGTCAGAGGGGAGGGGGTTGGGGAGCTGGGTGAAAAAGGTGAAGGGATTAAGCAAAACAAAACTCATAGACACAGACAACAGTATAGTGATTACCTGAGAGAGAAAGGGAGGGGGAGGTAGAGGAGGGTAAAAGGGAGATGAATGGGGATGGAAGGAGACTTGATTGGGGCGGTGAACACACAGTACGATATACAGATGATGTATCATAGAAGTGTACACCTGAAATCTATATAATTTTTATTAAGCGATGTCACCTCAATAAACAGTAAAAAATGAGAAATAGGGTGGTTTATGTTCACATATATGTTTATCATTTCTGGTGCTTTTTCTTTCTTTGCGCAAGTCCTTATTTCCATCTGATATCATTTTCATTCTAGCTGAAGGACTTTTGAAACTATTTTTTTAAAGATTTTATTTATTTATCTTTAGAGAGGAAGGGAAGGAGAGAAATATCAATATATGGTTGCCTCTGGTGAGTCCCCTGCTGGGAACTGGCCTGCAACCCAGGCATGTGCCCTGACTGGGAATCGAACCGCGATCATGTGGTTCACAGGCCTGAGCTTAATCCACCGAGCTACACCAGACAGGTGAAACTATTTTTTATCATGTAGGTTTGCTGATGAATTCTTTGAACTTTTGTATTTCTTTTTTTTATTAAAGGTTTTTTTTAAAGATTTTATTTATTTTTAGAGGGGAAGGGAAGGAGAGAGGGAGAGAAATATCAATGTATGGTTGCTTCTTGTGCATCCCCTGCTGGGAACTGGCCTGCAACCCAGGCATGTGCCCTGACTGGGAATTGAACTGCGATCCTTTTGTTCGCAGGCCCGCTCTCAATCCACTGAGCTATGCCACCCAGGGTGAGCTTTTGTATTTCTAAAACTTCATTATTTATTTTGTCTTTGTTATTGAAAATGATTAATCTCAGTGTTCAATTTTTGTTTGACAATTCTCTTCTTTTGCCTTACATAATGAATCTTTCCCCTCACTTTGTCTGCTTTTTTCTTTTTTTATAGCTTTTAAACACTTTAATTATAATGTGCTTTGGTTTAGTTTTCTTTCTTTTTTTTAGATTTATTTAATTATTGTTCAAGTACAGTTTTCTGTCTTATAGTCCCAACTCAGCCCACTCCCTCCCAGTGCTCCCTGGCTTAGTTCTCTTTATGTTTCCTGGAGTTGGGTATCACTGAGTTTCTTGTGTGGGGGTTTATGGTTTGATTACATTTGGAAAATATTTAGCTATTATTTCTGTAAATATTTTTGTGTTCACCTTCCTTCAGCAACTGCAATAATATGTACATTAGACTACTTGAAGTTATTCTACAGCCCACTGTTTTCCCATTCTTCTTTTTAAATGAAAAATAGAGACATTAATTGAAGAAGCTACAAGATACAAGAAACATTGTACATAGGACAATGACACCTCAGTCCCCTTCAAAGTAGGCACCTCGGGACCTCACACAATTTTCCCAATTGCCATCAGCCAACCCATTGTATTTTCTTTTTTTTTAATTTTTAATTTTTATTTAATTCTTGTTCAAGTACAGTTTTCTGTCTTATATTCCCAGCCCCGCCACCCCCAGTGCTCCCCACCTCCCTCCCATTTCCGCCCCCCACCTTAATTATTGTCCATGTGTCCTTTATGCTAGTTCCTGTAAATCATTCCCTTTTTCCCCTGTAATTCTCTCCCCTCTCCCCTCTGGACCCTGTCAGCCTGTTCCATATTTCAGTGTCTTTTGTCATATTTTGCTCGCTTGTTTGTTTTGTTGTTTAGATTCCTGTTATCAGTGATATCATATGGTATTTGTCTTTCACCACCTGGCTTATTTCGCTCAGCATAATGCTTTCCAGTTCCATCCATGATGTTGCAAAGGGTAGGAGCTCCTTCTTCCTTTCTGCAGCATAGAATTCCATTGTGTAAATGTACCCGACCCGTTGTATTTCATCAATGTTCTGAAATTTAATTTCATCAATGTTCTGAAATCTCTTCCCTTTAAAAGGTGATTTTAGTTTGGGGGAAAAGAGAGAAGTTGTAGGGTGCCAGATCTGGGCTGTAGGAAAGCTGAGTCACCTGGGTGATTTGATGTTTTGCCAAAAAACTCTTCACAAGACGTGATCCAGGAACAGGCGGTTTGTCATGATGAAGCTGCCAATCAGCAGTTGCCTGTAGCTGTGGCCTTCTGAATCATCCATATCGTTTCCATGGAAGAGTGTTAAAGCTCAACTCAAAATCTGATGCAGATTTGTTGCTTGACTTAGTCATTTTCAATATGATGGCCACACAGTACATGTGGTCACTCAATGGCATTTACCCCCACTGACAAGTAGAATGAAGTCATCATTGTTCACACATACACATTCCAGTCCACTTTACTGGCTGCCAGGTTACATCAATATTGCACAAACCATTCTCATTATATTAACATTGGCTCTGTATATATTTTTCTTTCTAGCCTCTGAATTCTATCCTATTCCTCTATGTCTATCCTGAGGCCACTACCACTGTGGCTTTCTAGTGAGCTTTGAAAATGAAAAGCATGACTTCTACAATTTTGTTCTTCTTTTTCAAGATTGTCTGGACTATTCTGAGTCCCTTTCATTTCCATAAGAATTTTATAATGAGTCTGACAATTTCAATAAGGAAAAAAATCCAGTGAGGACTTTTATAGAAATTCTGTTTAATATGA
The DNA here is from genome assembly GCF_014824575.4 of Sturnira hondurensis. NCBI lineage: Eukaryota > Metazoa > Chordata > Mammalia > Chiroptera > Phyllostomidae > Sturnira > Sturnira hondurensis. The sequence goes on along the minus strand of NW_028086142.1, from coordinate 70 downwards.
AGATCAATTTGAGGATTACAGCCATCTTAACAAAATTTCTTTAAATCTTCTGCCCAGAAAAAAAGATTTG